>NC_134484.1:229600514-229788014 GCF_040206685.1 Ascaphus truei
CTAATAATAAAAGATCTCACGCTTATCGGTGCTGGAAGGATAGAGTAGTCAGGGCATTCAATAAAAAGGTACAGCTGTAGCCGAATTTACTTTCCCCATGGGAAGGTTTTGACAGTGAATGGGTCAAGGCATTTAAAGATGGGTCAAATTATTGATTCACGTTAACGCCAGCCATTTTTTACCATTATGTTTCAGATCTTTAGCAACCAACTTCTTCAAAGAACAGGTCTCCTCTAAGACAAAGATACTTGGAAGAAATTGTTGGTCTATGTTGTATTGGCTGCACAAACAGGGTTCTCCTCGCCTGAAGCAGTTTCCCTGCCCTATGAATTTGTACTAGATCTTTAGCAACCAAATGTTATGCATTATTGCCAACCCCCCGTTTTGTTTGTTTTGTTTTTACACTTGTAACATGTATATAAGTTGGCTTACAGTGAAAGTAGTTTTTCCATATTTCCCCCCATCGGGGTACTTTCAAGCTTTCCCTCTTGCCAAGTAAAGATAAAATGGACCCATAGCATCATGCTTCTCGCTATTGCCAAGAGGGAAAATCAAGTTTATCTGAGGTCATAACCATTTTGTTAACATTTTCTCACACAGGCATGCTTATGGCCTTTTGCTTACCTGCTCTCCTTCGATCTTTGGGAAACTGCACCAGTCTGGATGGTAAGGATCACTGGTATGGAAATGGGCGTAGGTGCTCTCTGTATTTCAAAGGCAGGTTATGCCTTGTATGGTCTGTTAAAGATACTGTGCGTTTTTCTGCCATATTTTGGAGAAAAATATGTGTGTATTCTTTCTGACAATATAAATGGTTCAAGAAGCAGGTAAGTAGGAAGTTCCGCCCCTCCCCTCCCCACCTTTTTTGCATTATGCCGGTAGGACAATGTTACATAACTTGTCTTGCCTCGAATGTCGTTTCCTGCAGTTGAAGAAGATGACCGTATTCTAATTAGTTTTCATAGGTGTAGATGACACCTCCACCTTACTATTATTAGGCTCTGCTCTCAGTGTTCTGCCACAAGCCTACAGTATGCTCTGCTGCCAGCTAGTGCCTTTGCTCAGCAGTTACTCATTAGGCTCTACATTGCCCTAAGCCTTCTGGCTCTGTTTTCCTGATCCAACAGGCTCCACTCTAAGCTTTTTGGACTGATCTGTACTGAGCCTTTGGGCTCTGCTTTGCACTGCACCATCGGGTTCTATACTTCAGTGATCCTTTGTGCTCTGCTATGAGCCTTTTGGCCATGCTTTATTCTACTGTTCTGCACAGAGCATTTGTTGCTTTGCGTTGCTCCAGTGGGTCTGTGGTCTTTGCTTTAGGCACGTTCTATAGTGCCGGGCGCGTGCAACGCCGTGCGCACGCGCAGAATTTTAGTTGGCTGACGTTAGTCAGTCTTTCTATACAAGGGCCGCGCGCGCGCACGGCAGGGAGAGGGGAGCCGACACACAGCGGCGAAGATGAGGAAAATCATCTTTTCGCGCCGCTGCCTGCGCTCAAATGTATGTATGTGTGTGTATGTGTGTAATCATGTATCCGTGGATGTGTGTGTGTGTATGTGTATGTGTATGTGTGTGTCAATGAGTGCAGAACTAAAAAAATAAATATTTATTAAACTTTTTTTTCTTTAAAAAATCTTATTTAGGTCTTCCTTTCACTCACACAACCCATGCACACACATATACTCACACATACACACACATATACATTACCTGCAGCTCCCGGGTCTAGACAGGAAAAGCATGCGGCACGTGCACGCGCGTTCGCAGCGGCACGTGCACGCGCATTCGCATAGGCACGCACGGCCGCATGCTGTATATAACAGCCCTAACTCTGAGCTTTAAGGCTCTGCCTTGCTCTGAGCCTGCTTTGTGGTGAGCATTCAGGGTCTGCTCTGCTTTTGCCCTGACCCCTTGTGTTCAGTCTGTGTATAAAGCTCTGCACCTTTTGTCTGTGCTTTGCCATTTTATAATGTCATCCTTGTGGTTATACTGCCACATATACAGAGAATTGTTCTTACAGATATTTTTTTCTTTCTTCTAGTCTAGTAACGGCAGTACACACCTGTGGGTACTAGCTCCTCCCTCTAGGTAGAGCAGAAGGCCGATTTCCTGGGGAACTCCCGCCTCCTCGACCGTATCATAGCTGAGCAATATATAATACATAAATGAACAATAAAGGAGAACACAAAAAAAATCTCAATAGGTGGGAAATATATGTATGTGCTGCCGTTACTGGACTAGAAGAAAGGAAGATATCTGTAAGAACTGTTTCTTCTGCATCACAGGGCAGCACTGACCTGTGGGATGTTCCACAGCAATAAATAAATAATAATAATAATAATAAAAAAAGGTGAGGGATTAAATACCAGCTTGCACCTTACTATCGAAGGCTGCATCAGCTGAAAAACCAAAACAAACCATCAAGTTCAACAAATGCATGGATATCTGAATGTGACGGTGAGGGGGTAACCAGGCTCACTAATAAAGGTTAAGCCCATTTGGTTACCTGTGATCCAGGTATTGGGGTTTGGGAGTGTCAGCTCCTTAGTCCAGTGATTGTCTATGCATTGTGAATAATTATGTGACAATAAATAATGGATGTGTTTTTAGCTTTCCTGGAGTGCCAGCAAGCAGAGATCGCTGGGCTATGAGTTTCAAGGGGAGGGGTGGGGGTGGGGTGTGTTACGGAGAAAGTGTTGTCAGAATGTGCCTAGCTAGTCGGGGTCCAGAGTTGCTGGATACCCCAAAGATTTACCCGGGAATCAGATCGGATTCTTGGATACATACAGGCAGATTACTTCAGCAAAATCTCCCCTTGAAAATGCTTGCGCGACTCACCGCTAGGATTCCCTGCTTCAGCACAGACCAGAAAGGTAAATGTGGCATAGGGATATGAGGTGTCCCTGGAACGGTCAAGGGGTCCCTAGGTTAAGGGGGATGCCCAGTTAATGACCAGGTCACCCAGAACCCGGTATAGGGTTCCTGGTATAGGGGTTCTGGGGGTGCTCCAACTATAGATAAGATTGCAAGGAGTTTTAAAGTCTAAGTCTAGTTATAGTGTGTGGGGAATATGGCTAGTAAGGAATAAATTGCAAATTCTTATTCTATTCCCCATAACCAGAAGACTTAGGAAAGTATCAAATGTATATTTTATTAAACAGTGTGTTTAAAGTACATAGATGTTTGTGCACGGTATTATGAGCTGGGTCTTTCCGGACCGATGTTCTGAGAGAGTCACTACCAGTTACCAGCTTGGTGCCAGCGTGTCTACTCAGAAATCGGACATGAAAGCCATAGAGGATACCAGAGGTGTGAAGAACATTTTGGGCAGGAGGTTTAGGCTTGAGTACCCACTTCCTGGGATGAATGGAAGTCCTCGGGACTACCAGTTGCTTACCCAGATTGTGAGGAGCCAAAACCAGCGGGTGGCTTCTGAATACCAAGTGGCATAGGTGGCAAGCTTACGCATGCCCTTGGCTGATTCAGAATATCTGCTTGCCCGGTTTCATAAGACTGGCATCGCTTTGATTGGAGGAAATTCCCCACGCTTGGATTGGTTGTAGTATTTCATGAATGAACTCTGAAATACTATAAGAATCCCTCAGCCAATCCAGGGAGCAGATTCTAAGCGCCAGAACATCAGCGCCACATTTGAATGTACCAAAAGATGCTCTCTGAGAAATAGCTGCGAGTCGGCTTCAGAAATTTCAAGGCAGAATATTTTCTAAATCCCACTTTTTTCGGTCAAGTTCTGAGAATTGAACGCAGCGGTCGCGGCTAGGATTGCAAGCTGAATTTAGCTCAAGGACGTTTGGAGCTAACTCCCCGTCAAGGGATTTCAGCACTTCCGGAAGAAAGAGAGCGGTGGCATCAGGAACTTCATGCCGATTTGAATTACAGGACATTTTGGGCCAAGTCCCGGTCAACTAAAGTATTTGGTTTTACGTTCATTTCAACTATGAAAGTCTAGTTTTGTAGCCCAGACCCCCAGTACGTGTGTCTTTCTTATGTATTTTGTGTTCCACTGTGTGTTTGCCTATTTTAAATGAATAAACAGCTATTTATTTCATCAACTCGTTTTGTTCAGTGTTATGATCCCGGTATAAAGGTGTAAATGCCTGGTCTGCCTGATGTACTGGTTAAAGTGGAAAAAGGAGGTTACTTTGGACCTGAACTCTGGAACCATCTGAGGACCACTTTGTCCTGATGAACTATTAGCTATGGGTGTTTATATGAAAGGTGCTGAATTTCTGCTACCCTTCTAGCAGACATAATCGCTACTAGGAAAGCAGTTTTCAGAGTCAACTACTTATCTATTGTGTTCTTAGGTGGGTCAAAGGATTTTTGGCATATAGCATCTAGAACAATGTTGAGATCCAAGGGAGCAATGATTTTCCTAATACTGTGCCTTATTTTCCCAATAGCCTTGAAGAACCTTTTCATTGAAGGATAAGATGTTAAGTATTCTTTTTCTAAAGGAGCTGATGGCAGGCACTAAGGCCGTGTCCATAGTGCAAGATACGGAGCGAGCTACATAGCTCGCGCTATAAACAAACGTGTGTATTCCAAAACGCATGGCCATAGTGAGTGCAAGCTTGCATGTGCACATGAGATACCCCCCAGTTTGCACACCGCTGCCTTAAGGAACCAGAACCCCCCCCCCCGACAGTGCACCTAGCATGTCCAAAAAACACACCTGGTTCACACGGGTGACGTCACGGATGCGCACGCCTCCACGTGGGTGAAAACTGTTTGGATGCAGCCTTAGACTTTAATCGAGCTTAAAGTGAGATATTTCCGTAATCCTGCTTGGAGAAAATCTAAAATCTTTTGGACTGAAACCTCTGTGGGATCCTCCCAATTGTCAGCACACCACCTATTGAAGGTGGACGCACTCAGTTCTAAGCGATATAACTAGATTTTTTTTAAAATATCCCCGTAGAAAGGTGGGAATTACTTTGCGGTGACAGGTCTTGTTTTTTTTCTAATTTTCACCTTTCAAATTGCATGCCATCAATTGTAGTAGACTCAGGTCTGGATGGTAGATTGGGCCCTAGAAAATGTATTTTGTAAGCTGCTCCAATGTGGTCTCCTTTGCTAAATGTACTATTTTGGAAAACCAGGACCTTCTGGGGCAGAAGGGCATGATCGGTATTATTCTTGTTTTTTTCTGCCTTATTTTCTGTAAGACCCTTGGAATAATTGGTAATTGGGGGAAAATTCCAAGTGATTAATCATGTGTAAAAATAGTTATTGGTGCTTAATTAAAAATGTATAGTTTCCATTAATATTCACCAACTGGTTCACTCCATACACATGATGGCAGTAATGGGTATTTAAACCCAACCTACTGCTGGTCCCATATCTGTCCTGGTCCCAGATCTGTCCTGGTCCCAGATCTGTTCTGCTCCCTGACGAAGCAAGACGCTGTCTTGTGAAATGCCAGCAGCTGTTGCAGTCACGCCCCCGTGAGGTCAACCAAGCGCAGAGCATCGGACCACAACTGTACACGGGGACCCCTTGGGAAAGGTGCTAGCGGGATCACCAACGGAGCTGCACTTTAATACTGCATCATTGGAGGCTCTCTCTTTGCACTACATTTTCAGAATAATTGTGTGCAGATAAAAAGTTTTTTTTCTCGAATCATTGAACAAACAAGTGGAAGCTTCATGTTCTGGTGGCCATCAAATCTATTTACCTTCAGCATCCAATCGTCTAAGTAAGTTATACCTGAAATCCCTTGTCACTTTAAGACTGCAACCATTACCTTGATGAAAACTCTTGGTGCTTAGGACATGCTGAAGGGCAAAGACAAGAAATGAAAGTGCTTGACGACTCCTTGTAGATCTTAAACAGTAAATCACATACTTTTGGTAGCTTTTACATATTGGAACATGAAGATATAAGCGTCCTTCAGATCCAGGGCGGCCACCAAATCTCCTGCATGCAAACTGTTGATAACCAACTTCGCGGTTTCCATCTTGAAGCGCTTATATGCCACATGTCTGATGGACTTTAAGTCCATCACAGCTCTGAACCCTCCTGATGACTTTCATACAACAAATAGAATCAAATATGCTCCCCTGAATCTTTCTTGGCTTGGCACTTCTATAACTGTATTCGAGCTGTGGAATTCATTGATAATTTCATCGCCTTTCTTTTTGTGATTGGACAATGTTGACGAGAGGACACATCTTTCCAGGTGGATCTGTAGAACCTGTGCACGCAATGTCTTGTATATAATGTATACCCTGTTCATTTATGTAACTGTACTTGTAACCTTGTATTATTTGTTTTACTCTGTGCCCAGGACATACTTGAAAGCGAGAGGTAACTCTCAATGTATTACTTCCTAGTAAAATATTTTATAAATAAATAAAATAAATAGCCTCTTTTCAGTGTCTGCAACACTCCCTGATCCATTGTAATCTGAGACCACAGGTGACTGAAGAGCCTCAGCCTTCCTCCCACCGGCATGTCAAAAGCTCTGTTTTTGAGAAGACAGCCGCTGAGGCCCTGTCATTCGCAAATTTAAAAGGTCTGGCATGAAATGGCAGGCATAGATTGCACTCTTCTTGTTAACCTTCTGGAGTCAGACGGAAGACATTTTGAAAATGTAAATGCTGTCAAAACAAAGGGAACTTCGGTCCTGTGGACAGAACTTGCTTCTACCCCCAGAAACTTTCTCTACGATTTGTCCCAGTTCTTTACCAAAAAGGGTAGAGCCGTCAAATGGTAAAGCGCACAGACAATTTTTTAATTAAGTGTTTGCTATCCAGGGTTTAAGCCAAAGGGCTCTTCTTGCTGACACAAAGCACTAGAGATCTTGCTGTAAGCCTAATAAGGTCAAATGATGGATCACGGAAGGTCTATAGCTAACTTCATATTGGAAATGAAAAAATAATGATATATATTTACCTCAGACCTACCCGTATAATAGAATGTATCAATAGCACTATGTAACTTTCAATACTTTGGTGCCTCTGGTATTCCTTGGTAAGAACAGGTAGTAAACGGGTTAATGATATTTCTACCATAGGCTTCCGTAACAATAGGTATTACAGAAGCCTAGGATAGCAATATTATGGCAATGCAGGGTTATTAATGCATTATTAAATGGTTGTGTTAATTTCCGCATTGCAGTTTTTCCCAAATACCACACCAGGTAAATTGCCACAAACCTGATGAATAACAAATTAAAATTGCGCTAATACAGACCGTCTTTTTTTTTTAAATTATTTAACCGGGTGCGATATTAACTCTACTTTAATGGAGTTTGATGTGTCCGGGCCTAAAACTGTAATTTAGTTGAATCTTATGATAAAAAAGGATTTAAGCCTGCTAACCCACATCAAGGTAAACTATATGAGTCTAAACCTGCAAATTGTCAACATCTTACCTGTTTTTTTCCCCCATTCCTTCTGGATCATGCCTTTTTATATAAGAATGTACAGTGAAAACTCTTTCCTGGAGCCCACAAACAGTTTGTCCTTTTTGTTCATCTGTGCTTGTGAATCCTCAGTCTCCATGACTTCTTGCATGACTTTGATTAGCTTGCCAGTGGGGTTAAAAGAAAGGGGATCTTCTTTGTGCTAACCATGTTCAGAGGAAGATGACAACTCCTCATTATAATGCTCATTTATATACAACACGTTTTGGATGTAGCCTTTTTTTATTTGGGTTCTACCACGTCAGTGGATTTAACCTGTGTGCTCTCCATAATGGTATCCTGCACAGAAGACATCCTAAGAAAGACAATAGATGGACACCGGAAAAAACACCCCACAAAGTGGGAATCAGACATTTTCAATAGAGGAAGAAGGGGAGCTGTGACAGGGTGAATGAACGTCACCAGCCATATAGCTGGCAAACCTATGTTTAGGCTTGCAGTGCAGCAGTGACGTGGTTAAGTTTCAGTTGAGAAGGGCTGCTTAATTAGTCTGACCCCAGCTGCATAATCAAGGTGTTTTAAAAAACCCAGGCTGTACACACATGCAAGCTAGCTGGTCAGGAGACAGGACTGAAATACTGAAGAGATTACTGCTATAAGTTCTGTTTTTCAAGGTACATGTGTGATAACTGTCTGTGTCCTGCATGCTGAAGAGAAGCTGCCTTGCTTTCAATGCTGAAGAGAAGCTATTTTGTTCTTGTCTGCTGAAAAGAAGCTATTTTGTTTTTGTATGCTGAAGAGAAGCTATTTTGTTTCTGTGTGCTGTATGTTTTTAAGGCTCAATAAATAAGCCTTATCAAGAGAACCCGCGTGTATGGTTGTATGTACCCTGCAACAGGAGCCCTTTAAATACCCATCTTTTACCTAGATCAGAGTACCTCTGGAAAGCAAGGCTCACCTTTTCTGGCTTAATTATAAGGATCTCGATTGGCGACAAATTGTGACATCCTCTGAGGGCCGCATGGGACAGGCAATGCTCGAGGAGATGCGCAAGGGGTGCCATCTTGCTCAGATTCAGGATGATGTCTAGAAGGATGTTGCCAGACTTCTCCCCACAATCATAAGCGCGGGACAAAAAACTGTACTGTTCATAGCCTACTACTCTGTCCCATTACACGTGGACCGCGGAGGGAGTCTACATTTGAATCTACTTAGTCTGGCTAGCAACGCTTGATGCGTCATCCAGTGTTAAAATATGTGATGGGCCAGTTTCCCTGTTGAAGCCTAAAAAATAAAAACCTAAACATAAAAACGTAACACACGTTTCATCCTACCTCTGAGGGGGACAGAAAATCACTGTCCAGGACGGGTAAAGACCATTACAGTATACAGCCACGTCTCCAGGAAATCAGCCTTAGGCCGAGCTCATGGTGCCAGTGTCGCTACATGCGCGCGCTTACATCTGCACGCACTTCCGGGACTCTTACCTGATTGCCTATGATAGTTCCTCAAGTGCCTGCGGCGCTGCACGCGTCAACGCTGCTACATTTTGCCGAAACAACTCAATTGGAGATTTTGGGCTGCAGTCGCGTGACGTCAGCATCACGTGAGCTGGTTCAGCCAATGAGGGTGAACCAGCTCCGTGACACCCCCCACCACACCCCTGATCGCCTCCCAAATCTCCTACAGCCTAGTGCACACATCGCTAGGGCTGCAGGAGGGCGCGTGGTGGTGTGCACGGTAGGGGGCGCCCGCACCACCACCATGAGCTCAGACTTATGTCCTACTTAGGCGTGTGCTGTCATGGGACGCAGAAAAAAAATATTTTTTGCAGCACAAGCCTACAAATTTGCTCTGTAGTCACAGGTTGTAGTCCTCATAGATGGGCTGCAACTCTTGTGATGACTGCTTGGCTTAGATGCCAACAGGTTTTGTACATTTGCCACAAGGAGATATTGCTTCCACTTTAGCATTGTGCTCTGGAAATGGCTGTACCAGTTTAGTTTTTTTTTTTACAATATTCAACTGTAAAGTTGGGGAGAGCTTTGATATACCATGCTCATAATTTTTTTCTGGCATAGGAGGGATGCAGTGATATTTTGTTTTAACATTAATATAATTTCTTCAAGTCCTTCATGACATTACAACACGTTCTCCCAAGTAGAGTTTGTATGGATTACATTTTTGACCAACTTTATTTTCCATGTGGTTTCCTTGCACTATTTGTTAGAACCTCCAAAACAAAAAGATATGGGCGCAGACAGTGTAGAAATATTTATATAAGTGTAGCCCTGGAAAGAAATGGGGCTATAATGTTTCCCCCACTTCAAGCACTTGCCCTGAATGGTGGAGGTAGGTTACCTGACTCTGTGTCCAATAAAGAGACACAGGGGCGGTGCCTGCTGAGATCATAAAGGGCAGTGCATTTCCTATTTAGTGTGTTCTGTCAGTCTGACACAAGAGTAGTGATTTAGTGTTAGGGAGGAGTGATCAGCTCATGAGTAGAGCTGATATAGCTAGTAAGTTATAGGTGGACCAAATACCTCTCACCCTGCTTAGGGGGTGAGGGGAGAGCTAGCCCCACTCTGGATGTCCTTTGGCCCAGAGTGGCGGCAGGGACCATCACAAGGGAGAGCAGTTAGTGGACTGTGCATCAACTGTACCTGTCGGCTGCTGCTGCTGCCAAGAGAATAAAGAGTTTGCTGGTTTAAAAGATAACCTTGTGTGAGACTGGAATCTCTCATCCCTGTGGGGAATCTCTGTGGTAAGGATTCCACCCCACATTCCTGGGGCTTACTATAGATGGGGGCGCTGCACCATTGAACGAGAACGAAGGCATTCACCCCAGTAACCTGTCCTGTTGTCCCCCATGTCATCGTGGGAGACTCAGGCCCTCCTGTTGCCAGCAGGTATGCACCACACAGAGACATGTAGCCAAACCCAGAACACCTTAGGGGACCTGATCTGCGATTGGGTGGGGATAGATGGGTTATATAAGGATAAAATTTAACAAGTAAAAAGTTCACACACAAAAGTACTGAAAGTATAGGTATAGTCGCCTGTAGTTAGAGACCTCAGTCTCTTAAGCTGTGATTATAATAGGTACGATGGTGTGCGCGATTTCGCGCGCTGCAAGAACAAAGTGCAGCAGCTGATACGGACCGGCCATAGTGCGCGCAATGCAGAGCGACTGTGCGGCAGATTTTTCAAAAGACAAATGTGAAAGGGTTAAAATTATTAATCTGTCCTTCATGTTCTCTGTCTTCCATTTTGTGTTGCTCTAAGTTCCAGTTTTTACTGAGCCTTTTTAGAAAACTGAACTCTGAACCAGTTTTGTACTCAGCAAAAAGGCTTATCTTTTCTTTTGAGATGCTTGTTAAGAAAAAAAGCCACAGCTGAAGACCCCAGCTAGGTGGACATAAACAAGGTCTTCTTTACAGATAACAAGTTAAGAAAGACACGTAGACCTAAATTTCTGGTTTCCACCAGAAATAATGCTGATGACTGTATTCTCTGTTATGTCCTAGAAACGCCTTTGTAAAAGCCTATAAAAACTGCTTGCAGCCTTAATAAAATTAGAAGCGAAGAAGAACTGCTTTGTGTCTGAAATCTTCATTTCTCCGAGCGCTCGTTGTGTCTATTTGCTGAGACCTCGTGAACTCAGGGCGATGGCCAAATTCTCCCTGGGTTGAGTATGTTCATGCAGTCCTGACCAAGAGAAAAGTCTTAAATTTATCAAAATTATTTTGGTTTTTTTACGTGGCGGCCGCGTCACGTGAGAGGTTCAGCCAATAAGGGCGAACCAGCATGGTGACGCGTCCACCATGCCTCTATCTCAGAGCACCAATCGCTTGGGCGACTGATGCTTGCTACGCCATGTACGCGCCTACTATAATCTTAGCCTTACTGCCTCTGGTATCGATCAGCTGCTGTTTTTCTCAGTTTCCTCTGGTGCTTGGGAACTTAACCGCTGGAGCCTTTAGAATATTTAGAGGGAGATGAGGTGCTTTGCGGATGAGTGGTGACCCCTGTTAGTCCGCAGTGGTAGGTACTGCGCTCCATGAAACTTCCACATGTCCTCCACCAGTGTCCTTGTTGTCATGGCAACCACCCGGCTGTGACGTGTGTCCTGGAAGTGGAATTCTCCTTCATGCGCAATGGTGTATACGGAGATGTGTCTGCTGCTGGTATCGAGTTCTAGCTTGAGGCTGCTACAGGGCGTGTCTCAAGTCCATCTGTGTGCAGCTTAATCCAATGAGTTTCCTCCACTTTCATGTGGCTTCGTCATGGATACCTATTTGTTAGAAAGCTAGAAGCATAACATTGCCCTGCCTGACTACTTAGGTGTCAGACTCATACAGCTCACTTAAAGTAATTTACATTTCTGACAAAACCAGTTTCTCCCATAATGTTCACAATCTTTTCAGATCGGTTGCAATTTTTCCACCAAGCCTTATGCAGTGTTGAGCTTAAATATATTGATGTGATTGTTTCATTCCATTTTTGTACCACGGGGCCTATAATGCAATGTAGCTTGCTGGAGATCACCACAGCATTACATTAATACATTTCAATTGTGCAGTTTTCTGAATAACATTCATAGAAGCCTGCTGCCAAATCTAGTGGCCCATTTCGAACTGCCCCCTGCACTTCCTCTGTTTCTGTCTGCATAACCAATGTTCCCCACTCTGCATCCTTTTGTAGTGCTCCTTTGTCTTTCACCTCAATGCTGGAGGAGGTGAAGCAGTTATGGTCGTATGTCTACAGCATCAGGGTATTGCTACATTACAGCTGTCACCCAGACCTGTGAATCCTTCAAACACCCCCCACCCCCCAGAATGTTATCAGCATCATTTTTCAGACACCCTGATTGACCAGGTACTTGGGTTTTCATAGCTGTAATAATGCATGTATATTTTTATATAGCACCATCCATGTAAATAGCGCTTCACAGAAGTAATACACGTGACATAACAGAACACATAATGGGAATAAGCGCCTCAGGACATTAAAATAACAAACAATAGGAAAAGGAGTCCCTACCTCTGAAGAGCTTACAATCTAAGTGGTAAGTAGGGAAACTTTGAGACATTGGGAGGGTGATATAGTAAGTGCGTGTGCAAGGGGTCGGGGTAACTGCAAAACCTCACAGTCCATGTCTAGCTATCTTAACATTATACAAAATGGCCTTGGTTTTTTTTTCTTGAGTCCTTGTTGCAAACATAACTCAACATTGAAAAAAAACAAAGCATTGTCAAAACAATATCGAGTTAAAACATTTATTTATTTTACATACAGTTCAGTTGTGAAACTATTTTTTGTGTTTATATATATAAAAAAAATTAAAAAACGACACCTGAAGCCTTGAGGTATTTTTTTGTTTAAAAGCTTCAGTGCTGTTACCGATAATGTCTAGCGACTCTAGCCTTATCCAGAAGTAGAAATATAGATTTATAACGTATCCATCTAAGTATTGCTGGCTAATAAGAATTAACTAGCAAATATATGGTTTTTAGTCTTATCCAGGCATAAGAATATAGATGCATTTATAAGTTATCCATCTATAGAAGTATCTCTGGCTTATAAGAATTAATATAATAATTCGGGCAAAACTATTACTTAAGGAAATAGATGTTTAGATATGGTGTTCCAATATCCACGCATGCATACCCTGGTTTATGTGAGTTATTGACACGATAGAGATGGCATCAATCAAATAAACAGAAATGTATTAGAACAGCAACAAAATAGAAAAATTACATGGTTGTACTAATTATACCTCCTTATAAACCCAACTTGAAGAAAAAAAAAAAAAAAATAAGCGGCCCAGAGGTTTTTATAGTACTGCACCATATATTTCAGATCCATGCACTTTAATATAGAAATGGAAGAATTATTTTTCTGGACTTAGGATAGTCTTCAAATTTTTCAAGATACCATCTGGGAAAATAGAAATAATTTATTATGAGAACATAGCTCTTGCTTAATTCATCTATATGCAACTGTTTTATTGTCATCTGCACAATTCTTAACTGACCAAAATGCCATCACTTATTTGTACGATTATTTGTCAGTGGGGCGTCTTAATTGGTAAAAAGCTCCATTCATGATGGCTACTATTTTTCATCATATACTGTATTTGTGACACTGATATCTGGTATCACATGGATATCAAGTGTAATTATCCCATAAATATTGGAAGATAAGCAATTAACAGAACAAAGCTGTGGTAAATATATATCAATGCTAACGGATTCAAGTAAACTAGATATATAATTGCAATCTGGCTCTACCACTAGGTATTTAAATCATATACAGTTGACATTATGAGCCATTATAATTGATTGAAAACGGAAAAAGAGATTTCTGGTTTAAAGCACATACAGTACTTACTGGTGATGCTGTTGTGCTCGTGATGTGAGAACCAAAGCTGTGAAGATGGCAAATGCAGCTCCTGGGAGAGACCATCCAGCGATGGCAAATCCAGACCATTGAAGGATTTCTCCAAAAAAGTTTGCCCCAGAAACATACTCAAACAATCCTCCTAAAGAATCGGGCACATAATAAATAAACTTAAAACTACAGTCCATGGCTTCATATAAAATAGCACACGACAACATAAATCAATCTAGACCTGCAGTAGTTACTCCAAAGTGATATACTCTATGCAGTATTCATCTTTTCAGTATTTGTGCTTACAGATTTTGCTAAAGGAGAGCACAACCTTGAGACCCAGGTCACTTTTTAAAAAAAAATCATAAACCAGTTTATTATTTGTTGTCACTTGCCAGTGATTGTGTACAATTCAGGTTTATTCTAAAAATGTATTGGGATATGCACATTTTACAGAAAATTAAGAACATTATTAAGTTCACGAATAAAAATGGTAAAATAATGAAACCAGAACATTTGGTTAGGACTATTTTATAAACAGTAAACATGTCTCAATCACAAAATATTTACGAAGGCATAAAACCCCTTCCGCCACTGGAAGACTCCTTATAGGATCATTATGCCCAACATTGCACCAACCACTTGAGAGGGATAGGTTTCTTCAAAAATGCTATTTATAACAATTATGATATCATTTAAATAACTAACCAAACCAGTGATTTTCAACCGGGGTTCCACGGCGCTAGGGGGGGGAGAGGGGAGAAACTTCCCCAGGCGCAGCGGCACCCTACACAGCAGTGACCCTGCAGCTCCCCAGCAGCCCGGTTACTGCTATGCTCCAGACAGGCGCAGCACCACAAGCATCCTCACCCCAAGGTAAGTTGTGTCTGTGTGGGTTGAGAGGTGGGATGAAGTATAAAAGGGGAAGAGAGGTCTCCAGTGTGTAATTGTTGAACTAGCTATAATTGCAACAGTGCAGATGGGCTAAGTTCAGGGCAAAAAAAGGATATGCTGTTTGAAAGAAACAGGCAAATGGCATATTTATGCAAGGCAATGTGAATTAGGTATAGAGCCTACTATCCATCAAGCACAAAGTCAGAGTCACTGTTTTCAGCCATATACTGTAAAAGAAAGAGGCCAAGGATGTCATAAGTGAAGAAAATCTGAAAAATAGGCCTGGGTAAACTGAATTAATCCCGGCATGCAAAATCACGCACATAAATTCCCCAACAAACTTGGTGCAGGGGGGGCAAACCTTGTCAGGCTATTTAGCCCTTCTTCTGGCCCATTCCCACAAAGAGACAAGCGGTACTTCCTTGTTCTGAACAGCATATGAAGGCTCAAGGCAATTTGCTGTGTCACTGTGCTCTGTCCTTGAGTGACCCTAATGTGACTCATTTGCATTCGGGGGCACACCAGAACAGAGCATGGAGACATGCTACCCAATGTGTCACTTGGATGTCCCCTTGCCACAGCCACCGTTGTATTCTGGTGGTTGAGAATTCCTTGTATATCTGCATTATTTTGAGACTACTCTGTTTTTTGGGTCATTGTGGATATAGTGTCTATTTAGCTGTAATAATGCAAGTTTCATACAATTATCAGTGTACAGTAGTAGGAGTCCTACTTTTGAAACCTCGTCACAATGGACCTAAGTTCATACCTACCTTACATTTGTACCCTTTAGGTGTGATGGTTGCCACAGTGAAAGAGATCAACTTTTAACACCTTTTTCCAATAGACGTCCAATCATAATTATCAGTGGTTGACAAATCACCAAAAAATCTACTCGCCACACAAAAAAATCTACTCGCCACCTAGTACCAAACGTGTGCTGCTTGGGCCAATATTTACTCGCCCGGGGGTTAAATCCACTCGCCCGGGGCGAGCAAATGTATAGGTTTGTCGAACACTGATAATTATTAATCGCTTGTTTATAAAAAGCACCAACAAATTAGAGTGGCATACAACCGCAAAAAGTTCTGCTTTAAATCAGATCTCTTCTGCTGCATCGCTCTTCATCTTTTTTTTGTAACAATATTTTTATTGGTCACAGTCACAGATAAATTTACATACAGTAGTGTCGTGGGCCCACAACATTTCTGCACATTATTTCCAGAGAAGGACCAATAACAGTTTTCCGTTTTCAGTAGGAAAAAGAGTAAGGGGAAGAGAGGGGGGGGGGGGGGAGGAGGAGACAAACATGGGAGGGGGGGGGGGAGAAAGAGGGGGAGGGGGTATGTGGGCTTGCCCAGAGGTGTCCCGGTGTAGCTCTCCAATTGTTTGGGGGTGGCTGCTAGACCTAGGTGCTTTGACTTTTTGGGGGTTTATCTCTCGATCCAGGGGTCCCACGTGTGCCAGAACTGGAGCATTTTCTTTTGGAGCATGGCCGTAAGCTTCTCCATAGTCATGACCTCATTAACCCGTCTCACTACTGTGGTTCCGCTCTTCATCTTTTGCTTCAAATGATGGATACATTTAGTTTCTATCGCTGCAAGAACCTTCTCAAAGCTGTACCAGTTACAGCAATGCATGTTCTAAGAAAGCGTAGAATTCTTGACGATAATGCCAGATGACCCGTTATCCACAAAATAAGTCGTGAACAGACCAGATGGCAAAGAAAACCCTGTTCGATCAACATAAGTGACAAATGGGCAGGCTATGGGACCAATGTGGCAGAAAAAGTTAGCAAAAACCATAGCGATCAAACATTCATAGAAAACTGGTTCTGCAACAGGTAGGTAAACTCGTGTACAATTGCCTTGATGTTACAAAACTGGGTTTTACAGAATGTAAATAAAAGTCTTGACAGTAAACAAGGGACACCTTAGTAAATGTCCTTTTTTTTGTTATTTAAGCTTGCAGATGCAACGACTAGGTTAATGAAGATCATGGAAGGCCCCATTGCAACCAAACCCATTTTACTCCACGCCGGATCCAGCTCATCCCACCTTTCATCAACCTCAAGCGTGCACCACATCAGACTAAGCCCCAGCATAATTTTACTGGTACCTTATTCAGGGATAGCATTGCGTTTAAGTGGTTTTCTGTTTAACAATTGTGATGGCCACACCTGCCACTGAATGTGCACAGGTACCCGAACAAGACCAGAGAATTAACTCACTCGTAAAAAAAAATAAATGGACCTCATGTTAGAGAAGGTGAATCATATTGTGCGGTGCATGGATGGTCTCTATACACTTGTGGATAGACTTTCAGGAGAGCACCACATTTGGAGGAAGAATCCTCTGTCTCCCATGTGCCTCAACAATCCCCAGATAGCCACTATAGACAAGCACAATACCATCACTGAATGAAAAGGACTATGACCCCCTCCCCCCATCCTCCCGAGACTGACCAGCAGGAAAGTGGCATCCTAGAGCAGTTACTGGTGCCTATTCTCAAAAACACACCTGTGGTAAATAAACCACAGAGACGGAGATGTATCCCTGTTATCCCTCTGTCCAGAATACCAAGGGAAACTTGAAAAAGTATGCTGCACACTGCACGGGACAACCACAGATTAGCACAGTTGGCATACCAGTACATGTGCCTTTCTAGCTTGTGTCGAGTGGCCCAGAAAAGTGAACTTTGATGATGGATCCCGTCGTAAGGTTATAACCAATAATTTGAAGGATGCAATTTTAGATGCTCTTTGGAAGCAGAATAAATACACCGCTGCATAATACTAATAATAGCATGTTCTTGCATGAACATGAAAGGCTATAAATTTACTATTAAGGCTATCTGGGGACTGTAGTCTGGAGTAATTAGTGACTGAAACAGGGAAAACCATGAAATACAAAAGCAAAATTATATATATCAGAATAAATCAATCAGTTCTTCAGTATTAGGTGATACCATTTTTTTTTTGTTACTTACATTTTTTATTAATAATTTTTTCAAAAATAAAAAACGGGTACAAAAAGATAAAAGGAAGGGAAACATACACATTAGGAAGGGATGGTTATTAGGGGAGGGGGGAAGGGGACAGCATTTGAAACCATATAACATAGTAAATAACAGGTTAAATACAACATAAATCACTCTGTTCAAAATAATCTAATCTAAATATGGGGATATACTTGCATGTCGAAAACCAAGGAGCCCAAGTTTCTGAAAATTGTGAAGTGGAACCGTTTAGGTAGGCTGAGAGTTTTTCCATGCAGAGTATATACCAGATTTTGTTATTTATTTGGTTTAAAGATGGGGAACAGGTTGTTTCCAGTTTTTGGCGATTGTGCATCTAGTAGCATTTAAAATGTGTCAGCTTAAAGCGGACAAAGAAATATGGTGGAACTCAAAGGCCCAAGAAATGGCCAGTAGGAAGCATGACGTGCGCCTCCTTTATAGTACCCTACGAAGCTGCAGCGGAAATTTCAGGACAACATCAAGTCTGAAGGATCAAAATGGTGCACAAATAAAAATCGCTTGCAGACAAACTAGAAAGGTGGAAGAAACATTTTAACCTGCTGCTCAATCGCCCGCACCCTGCAAATCAAGACCAAAAGCCAATAGAAAATGTCGACTTAGAGTTTCCAAGCAATACAACTGACCACCCACCAAATGAGGAAGAAATTCGAACAGCAATCAAACGCCTAAAGAATAGGAAAGCACCCGGCATTGATGCCATCCCGCAGAAGCTCTAAAAGCGGGTGGAGAAGTCGTCGTGAATCAATTAAAAGGCCTATACAACATCTTTTGGAGCAAAACTGAGGTGCCACAAGATTTCAAAGACGCAATAATCGTGCTGATACATTAAATTTAAAAAAAAAAGCTGCCTCTGGCCTTTAAGTAGCAGGCAGTTGCTATCCAACTTTGCTTGTGCAAAGTACTTGTACCTTGTCCCGTCTGATCTCTGCCTTGCCTTTGTTTTGCCTGCCGCGAACTCGGAACCGGACCCGACTATCCCTGCATCCCAGGCCTCTGATGTCGGTGTATTAGTCCCTACCTCTGCCCTGGCGGTCCATATCCTGTCCTGCAGTTCGCAACGTTACACTGGGCTAGCTAACCAGACAGGTAGCTAGGGTCTGTACTATTTAGTAAGTCTCCCAAGGTGGAGTAGGCTATCTTTTTATGCTTTGTGTTTTGCCTTAGAGTGACAGGGTGCCCAATGTTTTGTTTGTGGAGAAATAAACCACTCAACGTTTTGGTACAGTCTAAAATGCATTCTTTGGACTCTTAATGAACCTCTCCTACAGGCCGCTCCGTCAAATATACAATGGTGTTTTCATGCATTAATACAGGGGTGTACAAACTTGTGGGCACTGCGCTTAGAGGCCCTGTGCTCTTCCCCAAAGCATTTAAATGAACTGCCAGGGATCGCGCGCAAGGCCTTTGTAAGTTCCCTTACCGTGTCTCTGGCGGCTTCTGGCGATGCGTCGCCATGGCAACGCAGCAGGTCACATAACTTCGTCATGGCAACGTGATGTCACAACACCGAAGACAAGGTAAGGAAGGGGGGGCACAAGCAGGGGGAATGGGAAAAAAAGAGGGGAAAAAAAGTTTGGACACCCCTGCATTAATATACTGATGCCGTCGTTTTCATCCTTATTTTGCGAGTTCACCACTTGAACACCTTCATGTAGCAACCAGCAACACAGATCAGCAGCATTATATCATTAAATTAACAACTGACATTCTTGAGTGGTTCGGAGAGACCCTGCCAGAAAGCTGCGGATAAAGCTTCTTCATTCCACCCTGTTTCTGCGGCAATGGTCCTGAATTCGAGGGCGTACCTTGCGACAGATTTATTGTCCTGTGAAATATGAAACAGAGTGCAGTGACCTTTCGGCCTGGAGTGTCAAAGACTTGTTTAAACTCTTGTTTAAAACGTGCAAAGTTCTATGTAAGCTACGGTCTTAGCTCCCAGATGGAGGAAGCCCATGCCAAGGCGTCTCCGGTGAGCAGAGCAATAATGTATGTCACCTTTCATCTATCAGAAGAAAAACGTGAAGGGATTAACTCAAATTGTATATCGCATTGGTTGAGGAACCCTCTACAGCCATGGGGATCACCCACATAACTATTGGGCGTAGGAAGACGGGGTGCCAGGGGCAAAGATACCTCTGAGGTAGGATCAGAGAAAGTTGCTGGTCTGATAATTCTGGACTGAGACTGACGTGCAGACAAAGAAGAAATATCTTGCGTCAGGGAATCAATCTTATTCTCAAAATATTGAAAGCGCTCAGCAATAGAGGCTAAGGCCTGGTCTACCACAGAGGGGTCCACGTTCATTTGGCTGAGCATACTGTAACACTTGTGCTCACCACGAACAATGGGGACCCCGGTACTAAGGTGGGAAAGTACAAGACTGTGCACTGACAGCAGCGGGAGCACGCCTGGAGGGTCGATAGTCAGCGTAGCCGGGTCTGGGTTGGAGAGAGTGGGTTAGTGTGAGTACTTGCCGGAGTCCGGGGTTGGAGCCAGTGGGGTGGTCAGTGTCCATTGTGCTGTGGTCTAGGGTAGGAGCCAGGAGAGTGGTAGATTGTCCGTAAGACGAGGTCTGGAATGGAGAGGTGCAGGTAGTCAGGTACAAGCCGGGGTCTTTATCCAGAGGGGGTCCTAAAGTCAAGCCAGGTCGGTACACAGGAAAGCAACAGAGAACACAGCAAGGCAAGGCAAAACAAATGCAGGAGCACAAGGTCACAAGACTTATGCTCAGCAATCAGGAAGTGAAAGTCTTAAGTAGCACACAGGAACCAATGAGGCTGGGGGCGGAACAGAGGTGCGGCTTCTGCGGAGATCAGCATAGGCTGCAGGAGACATGGGGCACTCAAGAGTAGTTGCCACGCAGCTGGGGAGCGGTGCACGGCGTCACGTGAGTGCGCCATACGCAAGAGAAGCGCAGTGCACCCAGGGGGTGGAGCTAGGCTCCGTGGCACGGCTAGAAGAGCTGTGCGTGCACTCTGTAAACAGAATGGGGATGCGCGCACAATCAGCAATGATGAAGCAGGTAAGGAGGGAACACACCATATAGGACGTGTTCCCCGATTCCTTACACGGGAGAAAGGGTATTTACACCTTTTTGCCGGGATCAATCACTGAGCAAAACAAGATAGTAAAACAAATTGTCATTTATTCCATAGAAACAGACATACACACAGTGGATTACAAAATACAGAAGAAAACACACTTACTAAGAAATAAAACTAAGTCTTTAGGTTGACCGGGACTTGTCCCAAAATGTCCTGGAACTCAAATCGGCATGAAGTTCCTGACATCACCACTGTATCTGATCTGGAGATGCTGAAATCTCTTGACCGGGAGACATTACCAAACGTCCTGGTACTCTTTTCGGGTTGCAATCCCAGCCGCGACCGCTATGTTCTACTCTCAGAATTTGGCCCCGAAAAGTGGGAATTTTTTGGCGATTTTGAATTTGCCGCTGCTGTCTTGGCGCTTAGAATCTGAGTGAATCTCTCGTCCGGATTGGCTGAGGGTTTCTTATAGTATTTCAGAGTTCATTCATGTAATACTCCAGCCAATCCTAGCATGGGAAGAATCCTACCAGCCTATCAGAGCGCTGCCAGTCTATCTAAGCCGGGCAAGCACGGATTCGGATTCTGACAAGGGCATGCGCCAACCTGGCACCTCTGCCACTTGTCAGTCAGAAGCCATCCACGGAGTTAGGCACCTCAAAGTCGGGATTGGGCAAATGGTGGTCCGATGACTCCATTCATCCCAGGATGTGAGTACTTGAGTCTAACTCCGCTGCCCAAATGGCTTTAACACCTTGGCAATCTCTGAGGCTTTCATGTCCGGGACCCGAGCAGACTTGATGGCACCAAGCTTGGCAGCCACATAGTCTCAGAACCGTGGACCTGGAAGTCCCCAGCTCATATACCGTGCACAAGCATCTGTACTTTTATACTTAGAAAAAATAGTGAATGTACATTTTATTTAAGTCCTTTGGTTATGGGGAATAGTATCAAAAAGTGTGCAGGTTCATTTTCACCAGCCTTATCCCCACACAATCACACTGAAAACTGGACTTAGACTATTAAAAACCCTAGCAACCTTATCTATTGTTGGAGTACCCCCATATCCCCTATACCAGGTTCTGGGTGATCAGGGCATTAACTGGGCATCCCCCTTTATACTAGGGGCCCCTTGACCGTTTCAGGGATACCACACATCCCTATGCTCCATTTACCTTTCTGGTCTGTGCTGAAGCAGGGAATCCTAACGGTGAGTTGCGAAAGCGTTTTACAGGGCACATTTTGCCGGAGCAATGTGTCTCAATGTATCCGAGAAGCCGACCTGATTCCTGGGTACATTTTTGCGGTATCCAGCAACTCTGGAACCTGGCTACCTAGACACATTCTGACAAGACTTTCTCCGTAAAACCCCACTTGAAACTCATAGCCTAGCAATCTCTGCTTGCTGGCACTCCTGGAAAGGTAAAACACGGAAAATTCTTTGTCGCACAATTACATACATTGCAGGTACAATAAACCGGTTCAAGAGCTGACACTCTAAAATCACAAGTATGGATCAGAGGTAACTAGACGGGCTTAATACCTTTATTGACAGTCTGGTTACCCATTCACTATCACAAGGGGCGCAAGATTTTTCAGGGGGGCGCGGCAGTTGCAGATGCCCTGCGCTCTTCCAAGGCATTTAAATTAAATGCCGGGGGATCGTGTGAGGCCTCTGCAACTATCATTGTCTTCAGCGATGTGTCACCATGGCAATGCGGCGGGTCACATGACGTCACCCCGCGGGGTCATTTGACGCCGGAGACAAGGTAAAGGAGGGGGGGGGTGGGGGGGCATGAGCAGGGAGGGAAGCACAGCAGTGAAAGATTGTGCACCCCTGGTGTAGAAAATAAAAGCATAACCAGGCATATCTAGGAAAGCACTTTAAGAGGTAATTCAGCTACCCCACTTATGCACTGGGTTAAAATGACAAAATCATGACAAAGCAGACTGCAGTTTGTCATTCTTAAAGGCAATAATATTCATTGCTGCTATACAACTTTTTCTCAAACGATCCAACTTCTCACCAGCACTTTGCTATTGGATTTAGACACATTTTTACTTACACAATTATTTCAGCTTTGACTCACAAATTTTATTTACAACTTAGGCCTCGGGCGGTGGCGCGAGGCGCACTGAGGCTCAGGGAAAGCGGTGCTTTCCCTGGCCTTAGAGTGCGCGCCGTCCGTGGGCGTGTCTGGGTTCGGGCCAGTGACGTCACGGAGCTGGTTCACCCTCATTGGGCGAACCGCTCGCGTGACCGGCCCTGCGCTCCGGCGAGCGCCAAATCTAAAATTTTCTTAAGACACACGGTTCCGCACGCTTGCGGAAGCGTGCGCGAGCCCCTGCTAAAGCCGCTCTCATTGCGGCTGCAGGGGCTCAGTGCTGAGCGTGAGCGCGCCTCAGCACGGGTCACCAAGGCTGATCCTACTATGTCCCAGGCCTTAGAGGCACTGCTATGGGCATATCTTTCGCACCTTCACATGCTAATCTTTTTATGGGATTGCGGGAGTCGATTTTTATTTTCAGTGATCACAACCCTTTTAGGCACCATATTATATTCTATAGGCGATATATAGATCATCTCTATTTATCTGGGATGGGCACGGCAGGATGGCCTCTGCAAGGCAGGGGGGGGGTCGCACATGGCAGCGGGGGTCTCCGCGCGGCAGGATTGCCTCTGCAAGGCAGGGGGGGGGTCGCACATGGCAGCGGGGGCCTCCGCACAGCAGGAGGGCCTCTGCAAGGAGGAGGGGGGGGTGATTCGCGCATGGCAGCGGGGGCCTCCGCACGGCAGGGGGGTTCGCCGCACGACGGTGGGGTTTCGCCGCATGGCAGAGAGGCATGGAAGGGAAGAGAGGCAGGGAATTTAAGCAGGGCAGGGAATTTAAGCAGGGCAGGGAGGAAGGGAAGATAGGCAGGGAACTGAGGCGTGGCAGGGATGGGAATGGAGGCATGAGGCTTACTTACCTTCTTGCTCCTTGCAACAGGATTGAAAGGGAGGGGCCACCGTCACAGCGCGGGCTCACATAGAGCCTGGCTGCCTGCCAAAAAAATCCTGGCAGCAGGCCAGCAAGTTAAGTCATCCAATCAGGAAGGGGGTTTTTTTTTTTCCCGTTTGTTTTAGCGCGAGCAGGGGAATTAATTAAAAACAGTGTGGCTGCTTGGCATGTCGAACAAATAGTTAAAGAGTGGCGCTTAAATCTAATTCCAGTGACTTAAGTGCACGTGAATAATATTAGCAGTGTATAAATGTGAAAACGTCAGTGAATGTGACACAGTAAGAAATAAATGCAGCTTCAACCCTTCGTGTAGATTGTTTTCTTCAATCCAAGAAATGTCAGGTAACTGGATACTGGGGAGCACAGGTATATATAGGAGAGAGCAAACACAAGCATATAGTGCAAATATGTCTGTTCAAGTGGTATGGTTCTTAGAATAAAATAGCCCAATGAGATTTCAACTTACAGATTTCTCAAAGGACTCGTGTATGTAAAGGTATCTTTGTTAGATTGATGGTTAACATCCAAATCACCCTTGAATAAATGTGGTGGGACCTTAGCAGGATGAAAAAGAAACACAGAACATAGTGCAGACTGTTATGACTTTTATCTGTAAAATCAATATAAAAATTTGCACTCACATTCTGCAAATCAAATCAAGCAGATTGGGATAATATCCTCACCAAATGTGTCCGCTCCCGCAAGTAGACTGTTGTACTGCGCCCGTTATGGTCAGGATAAGAACGGATCCCTCTGAGGCTGGAAAGGACGAGTCCTTTGAGAAATCTGTAAGTTGAAATCTCATTGGGCTATTTTATTCTAAGAACCATAACCCTTGAACAGACATATTTGCACTATATGCTTGTGTTTGCTCTCTTTTATATATACCTGTACTCCCCAGTATCCAGTTACCGGACTGCTTGGCATGTCGCCAGCCGGCAATATCCTGTCGCCAGGGGCGACCTGGCGACCGGATTTGTCGAGCACTGCGAATAGGCATGATCAATAGACGAGAAATGTTTTGGATTTTCAGTTTAAATACATTGCATCCTTCAGGTATTAATATTGATTGGGAGCTTAAATATTTTCTGTGATTTGATGACTTTGAATGCATCTGTGTTAGTCCTTTGCAGAGATTATTTATTTGTTTATCTTTAAAGATGTTCTTCAAAGTCACCCATATTCTTTGTCATCTATGTTCTCAAACCTTTTACTTGATTCATTTAGAATAATGGATTTTGCATTGTGCTATTTATGCATGTAGATTTGTATATTACAAGTTAATGTGTTTATAATATATACATTCTATAGATTGACTCAATATATTGAGGCAGGATGTCCGTGGTTAGTGAGGAGGCAACACAAGTCTTCCGGTGAAATAATAATAAATAATATGGTTGTGGTTTTAATTGTCAACAAATATAACAAAACAATGGGTGCTCTACCCCTTTAAGTAAAACAAAACATCAAACCAAAAGCCTATCCACGTTAGGGGAACCAACTAAACAAAAGTGCAAGGAACAGGGTATATGTGATGCTCTAAAATTGTGACCAGTCCCTTAAATGGAATATCCAAATGCATAAGTCCACAATGGGTTAATCCGAAAAGCGATGGAGTGCCCCCAATAAAGTTAATTGTGAACTGGTGGGGATAAGTGTGCTAGTGGAGTCGGCTTGACATCCACAACCATGAACACATAGTGATACCCAACCAGTATAATAATAAAGGGACAATGTCCGTGATAGACAGGAATAAAATAAGGCACTGCGGCACTATACCTGTACTATCCAAGGGGCACTCTTGTCGTCAGCGGCGTGCAGTCCATCCGTTGTAGGTACTTGAAGATAGAGAGCGTAGATAGAGCACATCCCTGGCTGTGCTCTATCTACGCTCTCTATAAACAGAAGTGCAGCCTATCTACCTGGCTGGCTAGCTAACCTAGACCAGACCAACAATGTTCAACACCAGTTGGCTCCTTACCTGGGAGCTTTATTCACCTCGGGACAGCATACAGTAAATATGAGCAGCCCGTGTCTGTCTGTCAGCTCTCCTCTGTCCTCTCTCAGTGTCTGAGAGAGACTGCTGCCCAAGAGGCATTTCCTCTTCTTAAAAGCAGGTGAGCTTACTAATTAGGATCACCTGTGGACTGCTTAATCAGCTGGGTTAACTCCTCGTGTACTGGAAAGCAGGCATACTGCCACCTCCAACTAAACTAATGTATACAGTCTATGACTATCAGTATATATATATATATATATATATATATATATATATATATATAGTAAAAAGCAACAACCAGCACACAATTATATATAGAATCCAGATGCTTATCCCATAAACTGAAATAGTAATAATATTACCAGATGGAAGTCAAGCAAATTGGAGACAGCACACCAGGAATGTTTTTCAGCCGAGGAAGGTCGCTCTCCCCAGACCAAAACGTTGGCTGAGGTGCCTGTATTTTTCTTCAATACAAACTACCATTTGAAAAACATTCCTGGTGTGCTGGACTTCAATCCATAATTAATTACCATCCTGTGCGTTACCTATTGGCTGACCATTATTTAAACAGTGTTTGCGGGAGAATGTGTTACTCTTTGATAAAGCGCTTCCACAGCGGGAAACGTGTCAGTGTTTTAAATATATGTGTCCGATTTTTGTGGCTCTCATGCTTAATAAATAGTTTATTTTAATTTTTTTTGCCTCCAGCCCTTATATTATCTTGCTGTGCTCTACCTCCTATCGCTCCTATTTTTGCTTACCTCTCTGGTATCGAAGCACGCCTTACGGACCCCAGGCATAACAGCTGATCATCTGCACTGTGAGTGTTTCCCTGCATCAGCACTCTGGTCCTTCATCGCCAGTGTGGTCACGGCACACCACTCACCTACAGCGGAAGGTGACACAGGCACAACCCTCGGGTGGTTTGTTCATTCTGTCTTTCCCCGCTGTTTGCTGCCTCCGGATGGAATTCAGGTGAGGTGGCTGCCGCATTATCCCACACACAATTGGCTTATTGTAGGGACTTTCACTAATTCAGCCATTATGACTCCGGATTTACTTTTCATTATTGTACTGTACCTCAGTGGTCTTATTTCCAATGATTGATACATGGACATTGTTACAGTAGACAAACAGTGTTTGTAGCATCAAAATAGGGTTTTCCCCATTTTTTTGTACTTCCACGGTTTAGTGAATCTAGCCTTTGTTGCCAAACTATCACACAATATGGTTACTTACCCCTGGGTATTTTGTAGCCTGTCTCTCCTGGCTTCCGCAAATGTCTTAATATGTGATCAGAGTAGATATTGATAAACATCCCACTAAAAAACACTGTTATACCTATATAAGTATTAAAAAAAAAAAAAAAAAATTACATATAATACATAAGGCTGTTAGCTTATTTTACAACATAAATCCAGCAATAATAGCTTTATTACGAATATTGGATGATTGTGTGGAGATCACCAGTTCTGAAAAATCACTGATTTATAGCACCGAGATTAAATCTACTTTTTACACAAATTAAATTGTAATTCAATAGTTAAGGGGCACACTCCACTAATAATGTGCATATTAGTTTCCCTAAGATACCAGGCTTTGTGAAAGATGCATTTTATTTGTATACAAAATATATTCCCACAAAAAGTATTTTAAATGTATACAAATCATTCTGTCACTTTTTTACCCAGCATAACTTATACAGTATAATGTGGGGGTTGAACCCTATTCCAGTTTCACATTGCAAAGCCAGTATAACCAGCCTCACACTGAAGAGACCCAAAAGGTCGAAACATCTGTCTGTGGGTAGGTTTTACTGGCTATGTACTTCTTTAACCCAGGCTGTGCTGAAACGCTGTGTAATGTGGCAGGCATAAGCTTATAGGGGTCCATGTTAAAATGGGCACAAAAGTACAAGCTGACATTGAGAGTGAGCATGTGCATTTAATTTCCCAGAATCCTTGGCTGCAGTGGAAGCATTGCATGCTAAGAGATAAAAGGGAAAGTGGTTTTTATTTCCTGTATCTGGACAGATGAAGGCTGGTGCTTTTGTGAGGATTTAGTGTACCTCTGCCACTGTAGCACTCTGTTCTCTCTCCCCTGGCCCTGCTTTTCATTTGCTTTTCCCCCCCACCGGTTTCCCCTCTCAAACCAAACTTGGATCTTCTCCTATTCTCTACCTTTTGTTAACTCAATCTCCTCATGTAATTCCCATCAACTGTCCATGCCACTCAGCTGGGGAGAAGTTAGCAGAGCTTGACAGACACAGCAAGAAAGTCTTCTGTCTGTCAATCACCTCATACTTCCATGCACTTCAAGACAATTTATGCTCATTCTAGCCACATGGATATACTGTAGAAAGTACAGACCGATGGGGCCAGCAAAAAGGACTAAACTCTTATCAAAAGAAAATGCTGGCTACAGACAGGTAAAAAAATGTACCTATGCAAATTAAATATATCTTGGAAAGATATTTACTAGGCCCCACGTATCTTGGTTAAATATAGGACTATAGCTATTGATTACAAAATAGAAGAGGGTCATCAAGTCATACATGCACCAAGTATGTTAACACACTTAAATGTAATGTGTTTGCAATTTCATATATTTAAACTATGAAGCAGGCCCATCCATCTCATTAAAAAGGCACTCCTGTGGATACATTATATATATTTTTAAACCAGGGTTGAAGAAAGGGGTCTTCTGGATCTGAACCGCACTGATTTCAGCTCTCGGACCCCCTGCTTCCTGGGATACTTATCTCTATAGGGGCTGCCAGTAGCAGCACAGACCAGGCTATCAAATTGGTGGCTTTAAAGCTCCTGAGTCCTGTCGGCCAATAGGAAGCCATGAAGTCATCCCTTGCGGCTTCCTATTGGGCCACATGATAGCATAAAGATACTGGCACTCACTATGGGAGGTATATCTCAGGAAGCAAAGGGTCCCCGGAGATGAAATCACAGTGGTTAATTTCCAGAGACCCTATGCTACAAACCTATTAAGAAGAAAAAAAAAAAGGGGGGGGGGGGGAAGATGTATCACCAGGATAGCTCATTACTCCTTTAAGCTGATGTTGTGACCTTGCTCCACCACTCATGGTTTCTCACATTGCTGCAGGGAAGACATTTCTCTCAAACGCACCAGTGATAAAGCGAGGGTCTCGCGTCCAGCTTGGGGTGAAGGCAGCGTGATTGCACAGGTAGCTGCTTTGCAAGTATCCGTTATAACAGCAAAAGAGAAAGGCAAGGGTAAATGAGGCTAATGGTGTTGGTTTCCCCCCGCGAATCAGTAAAGGGTAGATAAGTGTCCTGTGAAAAACATGGAGACACACAGATAAGTCATGCGTACTGCACCCTGTCCCGTTTTCTTGCTTTCTACAAGAACTAAAAAAAACCTATGATTGAACATTTATATTGCCATGGTCATTGACCACGTTTGTTAAAGCACCTAAAAACAGAGTTGTCCTGGGCCAAATGACATTGGTCTACGGTTTGCCAGAAGACTGGAGTCAGTCCTCAAAACAGAATTACAGTGCCATAGTTAGCTAGGCTTCATAAAAACAGTTGTCCTCCTGCTGTGGGAAGAGTGGAAATTTGGGGGTGACGTGATGCCGAAAGACCACAGGCACTGAAGGATGTCTTTGTAAGCAGCACTGTTATTTTGTGTTCACCAAAGTAAGACCCCACAAAGCATTGTATAGCGTCATACTTCAGCAGGAGCAATGTAAAACGTGCACAGAGTTGCACTATGTTAACCACGTTGTGCTTTTTAATTACCTATGACTAATGTAGCCAGATCCAATTTATTTTTTAATTTCCTGGATGAGACAGAGAAACACACACACACACACACACACACAATACTTAGCTGAGCATCAAGAGAAAGAGATGGGGGAGCACAGGTGGAAGGGTGAAATGGAATAAAATATGGTTCAGGTGTGTTAAGCCCTAAAGCAATAACAGTGGGGTTTTCAAGTGTGTATTAAATTTTAACACTCACACGGCCTTGTGCAAATGCTGTCGCATCAAGGTATCTTTTGGTCTTCTCCTCTCTGTCTTGTACATTGGTTCTCCACTCTGCGTCAGTAGACTTCTTCTCCTTCTTCTTTGGTATATGCACATTGGAGGGGTGGAGACCAGCTCACCAAACTCGGACAACGCGAGACGTACTGGATATACAGACTACAGACCTTAGCCCCTAAGGGTCTAAACATAGATATAGACCTGGGAGCATTCATCTGAGCACCTATACGTCTCACCATCCCTCCAGCGAATTCAACCACCCACTCCCCCCCCCCTCGGAGAATAAAAGGAACGACGTCACATAAATCTTGATAAAATTGACACTTTAGGTACACTTATAACAAGTATATAGTGTACTGATATCAGTGTTTGTTTCTCTTTCAGATCACTGTCACTCATTATACCATATTTCAGGAGATGAGTTTAGGATTTTTAATAAAAATTCTGAAAAAACATGTTTTTTAGAACATTTATTATGCTTACGGATAATCACCTATTCCGTTATACTATGTAAATCTATGTCAATCACACTGTGTGGATTGGACTGTACATTTTAATAACATACTGATCTTCAAAAAAGGGAGTCAATTATACAGCTTATCATCGAATTATACGTTTCACTTTTATCAATGAGCAAATACATCAGAAGTGTTTTAATATATGCATGTGTCAGCTATCCCCCTATTTTCATTTGTACTAATGAGCCAACACATCAGAAGTGTTTTATTGTATGCATCTGTCAGCTAACCCCCTATTTTTAAAACAAACACCACACAAGTTTTCTTTTGTTTTGATAAACAGTCTATCATCTATAGAGGTAGCCTTGTACTTTCTATAGAGGTTCTCTTACTTAGCACTAAGTCAAGGAATATGTGACGACAGGAGAGGTTTGATTAAAAACCACCTGATGGGGCGTAATGCTCCTTCAATTAGGAACGCATTGGTAACAGCCCACTTCAACGATGTAATAGAAGACAGCAGAGTGGGGGTGTGGTAGATTGGCCGGCCGCAGTATATATAGTAGGAGCCATGAGCCAAATCCTTTCTTACTACGGAGCCTGAGGAAGCCCAAAAAGGGCGAAACGCGTAGCTCAAAACCCCCCAATGTTTTGAACCTTTGCAGCCACCGTCGGGAGTGGGACAAGGGAAGCGCAGCACTACATCCAGACGCGGAGGGAGTTTGCTGCAAAACCACGAGTCCTGCACTATATTCCCTACAGACTGGCTTTTTTATTTGCTACAGCGCGGCTCACTTGTTGAGTCAGCGGTGCTTTTCTGTGAACTGTTTTAAAAAAACTTTGGCTTTTACCTTCTGGGTCTAAAACCTTTACTTACCACTCTGGAGTGAGAATTCATCACCTTATCTCGCTTTGAATTTCGATCCGGGGACTACAGGAGGAGCACAAAGATACCATTCCAAGTGGGTTCTCACACTTGGCCGTGTGAGTAGTAGTACCCTGTTATATACCTCCCATTGCTTGTCATATTTTTGAGTTTGATTACAGACCTTCTAAACTCTATTGGAGAGGCGGTATCGTTTCCTGGAGTCTAAAGAAGCCTCCCCAAAGAGTGCACTCACACATGTCCGTGTGAGTGTTTGTAGTATATCTTAACCCTGTTTGTATTCCCTGGGACATTATAATATTGTGAATGCTTTCTGCTCATATGTTTATTCGTTTATCCCGAGGGTGATACCACACCAAAGAAGAAGGAGAAGAAGTCTACAGACGCAGAGTGGAGAACGAATCTACAAGACAGAGAGAAGACCAAAAGATACCTTGATGCGACAGCATTTGCACAAGGCCGCGTGAGTGTTAAAATGTAATACACACTTGAAAACCCCACTGTTATTGCTTTAGGGCTTAACACACCTGAACCATATTTTATTCCATTTCACCCTTCCACCTGTGCTCCCCCATCTCTTTCTCTTGTTTCCCTGTAATATTAAGGATCCCGGGTAGATCCTTTTTGGGGTTTTTTGAGTCACAGGAGGAGCCAAAGAAGCGGAGGGATACCTTACGAACTTCTAAGGTTGTTATTATACCTATATCCCGTACTTATTATTCATACAGGTAGCGCCCGGGTATTTTGCTTTCCATAACTTAGCTGAGCATAACAGGAAATTGAATTATTGCAGGTAGGCCATAAATGGCCCATACCACTAAACTGCAGATAGTCTTTGGATTCTCCCATAGCTGAAAAATACAACTGATATAAAGTAGGCATAAATAGGGAGGGTAAATATGTGCCCACTGACAGGGTCCAGGAAAAGAAAATTACAGTAAGTTGGTTAAATGTTCTCCTTTCTTGTTCACCACGGCAGTGGGCACCATAGGGACATACCCCAGCAGTATTATGTAGGGAGGGAAATCAAAAACCCAAATGCCAATATCAGTTTCAACCATTTTATAAGTCTTCCACTTTATTTTATTACAGACTGTAGTCCTTCTTATTACCTGGTTTGGGGCAAAATGAGGGAATTACAATTTCTTGGTTTATATTAAAATGAGAAACCCCTTTTGGTAAGAAATGGTACACTGGTCACATCACTGCTTTATCTTGGTGGATGACCAGAAACGGTTCTTTACAAGACAAGGCTTGCAATTCTCCCACTCTCCTTGCTGATGTAATAGCTATCAGGAATGCAACCTTCCATGATAACAACGTCAAGGGTATTTGATCTATAGGTTTGAAAGGCTGCATTGTGAGAACATCCAGTACTAGTGATAGATCCCATGCTGGCACTCTATTCTTGATTTGCGGTCTTAACCTCAATGCAGAAACTTGCACCTTCAAATGAACTGAGGCGGAGTCCTCTATCAAACCCTTCTTGTAGCAATTCTACTAGGGTCACAGTATTTGGAGAGAAAAAACCTTCTATTTTTGTTTAACACACCAGTCTCTGAAGCATAACCAAATTCAGTAGTATACCGTTGATGTAGACTTATTTTCTTGCTTCCAACAGGGTTTTTATTGTTCTATCTGAACATCCCTTTTCTCTTAATGTCTTTGTAACAGGGACTTATCCCTGTTAAGAATCTTGCCTCTAATCCAGCAGTGTGCTGGTTAATTGAACACCTGCAATCAATCACCCCACCTGCCTAATCAGAACTCTGTCAGAAAAAGCCTGTTCTGAGAGACAGGAGGAGAGGGTTCCTGAGCTCACAATTGGGACAGACTCAGGAAGGACAGATGTCTTGAGTTGCAAAGAGACGGCAGGCTGACAGCAAGACAAAGGGGAGAAGATTTCTAAACCTGGATCCTTATATTACTATAGCACACAAGGAGAGCAGAGAGGACTTCCCCTACAGCTACAAGATACAGATAAGACTTTCTTATGGGACTGTTAGATATCTGTATATATGTTTATATATTTGGGGCTGGTAAATAGCTTAGCTATCCACCCAGTTAGAGAGGGCTGAACTACATGTGTAGATATTCTCTCAAAGTGGAGTAGGTTTTTTGTTTGGCTTATTTTCATGTGTTTTGCTGTGTTAAAAGGGACAGGCGCAATAAAGCCTAATTTTAGTTTCACTTTAAACGGTCTCCATTGCGTACCTCTGAACACGTCTCTTACAGTCTTCCACTCAATCACCAAGCCGCCAAGGCCAATTGTCAGGGCTCTGGGTGATATACTGGTCCTTGTGCATCAGTCCCCGGATGTTTGGTAGATTCCACGGTGTCTATTGCCATGTTTATGAGATGGGCCAACCATGGTCTCCTCAACCAATATGATATCACCAGCATCACCTCTGCTTGATCACTCTTGATCTTCCTCTATCTTTGAAATGAAAGGAATTGAAGGGAAAAGATATGCCAGTTTGAACTGCCACTTGAAACTGAGGGCACCTGTGTGCCTTGCGCTGGGATGAAAGTGCCTTGCACTATAATTCTCCACCTGTTTGGCGAGTAGCCATCAGATCTATTTCTGATTGCCCCAACGTTTTACCAATTTGCGGAATACTTGGTTGTCTAATGACCATTCTCCTGGGTGAATTAGGTTGCGACTGAGAAAATCTGCTGTAATATTTCCTGGCCCTGGTATATGTATGGCTCTTATATCTGTAACATAGCCTTCTGCCCACGATAGAATCTCTGATGTTAGTTTCATCAGTATTTTGTTCCTCCTTGTTTGGATATATTTTATCACGGCTCTGTTGTCTGATTTTATTTGTATATTTCCATCTTTTACCTGGCTTTGGAATGCTTTCAGTGCTTTCTGCACTGCCTTGAGTTCCAGCAGGTTTGATGGTAACTGCTGTTCTTTGGTAGTAGATCTCCCATCTGGGCTCCCCAACCTGCGCTGCTTGCGTCTGTGGTGATAGTTACCCATTGTAACCTGGTGTAACGCATGGATAATAGGTGTTAGGCATTTTCCCACCATCTTAGTTCTTTCTTTGTGTGTGGGTAGATATATATTTCATGTTTTACATCTTTGGGATTTCCATCCACTGCTGGAAGATATTTTGTTGTAATGGTCTCAGGTGTAGACCTGCCCATTTTACCACATTTAGTGTTCATGTACATTTCCCTAGTAGTCCATGCTGCTGAGGAGATGTTCGCTGTTCTGAGCTTTCTTGTCTGGATTCCAATGTCTTGGATATCCCTTCTTGGAATGTTCTTGAATTCCAGGTGGTACCTGAAAGGATCTGTAGTACCCACCTCTTAATGATTGACTCCACGCTACTTTGTATTGGCTCAGTCTTCCCCCAACTGAAAGCCGCTGGACCCCTTGACCTTAATGAGAATTTTCCTCTGGGAAATTACGAAACTCCCTCTGGTGCCCCCAAAAAGCTTGTTTTGTCCGCCTCTCCATGACGTGTGTCTTTAAAACGGTCTTCCAGGACGATATGTTCGTGCTTCCCTATACTGTGTTCTTTCCGCCTGATGGTATGGAGGGCCATATCTTCTATTTCTACTTTCTTGTGGTAAAAATGTGCTTTTACCTCCTGACGCTTTGGTTATAATTGCATCCAATTTATTCCCAAATAGAAATTGTCCTTCAAAGGGCAAATTACATAAACTGTTTTTGAATGCTGTGTCTGCCACCCAGTGTCTGAGCCATAGCGCTCTTCTAGCTGTTACTGTATAGGCCATTGACTTGGCTGCCTGTCTTACCGCATCCAGCCACGCAGTCGGCTGCCCATTTAATTTCTGACAATGCTTTAGAATAGAAGTTCTCGACTCCTTTTTCCAATGCTTCTTCTATATAAGCAATTCATATACGCATTGTTCGATACCGATGTCGTTGATATCGCCAGTTTGCATACTGTACCTGCTGTCACATATGCTTTATTCAAAACACTATCCATCTTTTTATCCATTACATCCTTGAGTGATGCTGCATCTTTGACTGGTATGGTTGTATTTCTTGAAATTCTGGAAATTGCTGCATCAATTTTAGGACTGATTTCCCAGTATTTTACCTCCTCTTGTACAAAAGGATACATTCTGTTAAACTTTCTGGGAATATTTCATTTTCTATCCGGCGGTGACAATTCCATTTGTAACATATTTTTGATTACTTGATGAATTGGAAAACATCTGTTTTTCTTCTACTTAGCCCCAAATAATGTATCGGATTTCTGAGTAACTTCTTCTGTATCCTCTAGTTCCAATGTCTCTCATCTGGTTCTTCAGCTTGCATTTCTTGCTCTGACGAATCACACTCCCCTTCCGACGCTTGGTGATATATCATCTCTGATTCGTCTAATGAGGAGTCTCTCACTCTATCCAGGCTGGTCTGAGACCTTGTTCTCTTTTGCGCTGGCTTCACTGCTTGTTGCACCGCAGACTCCACACTCTGCTTTACTGTATTTTTCATCCATGCTAGGAAAGTATTCGTGTTCATTTGACTCTCCTGCTGCTGCTTTAAGGCAGTCTGCACAATGCTTCTTGGCTTCTAACACTGGCTTTTAACAGGCTGCACATCATTTAGTTTTTTTAGCAGCTTTTTTTCTTCTGATGCAGGGACTCTGCCGCCCTCTAAGAAGTTCCTTCTTCCGGTTGTATAACCATAGTACCAAGGTGAAAAAACAATACTTCTTTCAGTTCCATGATATCAACACTATTTTATTCTCGAGCAAACTAAGCCAAGGAGTCACCAAATTTTTGGAAGCGACCCTTTACTTCCTCCAGCTTCCATGCAGGCCTCCAAACTTCTTTCAGCCTCTAGCAGCTGATTTCTCCTGTCTGCCGAGCGTTCTATTCTGCGGCTGCTTCCAGGATCCCTTCACACAGCTCTGTGTGCCATCGCTGTCACGTCAGCGTCAATGCGTCAAATCGGAGCACTAGGCTCTCGCGCATGGGCTCATAGCGCGCACACTATGCAATTACATGGGACGCCTTGCCGGTCTGTCTCCCCCACTCCGCTGCGTTTTCAGACGCTTGTGCGGTATTAATTTGAGCCTCCGATCCGCTCTACAGCCCAACTGTTTGCATGCTGCGTTCAAAGAAGCATCCGTGGTACTGCCAGGGACTCAGTCTTGCTACCACTCATGGTACAGGTAGTCCTCGCTATCCAACCTTTCACTTTACAACGAATGGCATATCCAACGCATTACAATGCTTCCCTATCGGCCGTTTTTCGATGCCTGAATGTGTTATCGAACGCTCACCGTGTCCCGGTTGTGCTCGCCACAAACCAGGACCGGACCGCGGGGCTGAGGTGGGGTTATATAATCACCGACCTGAGACCACGTAGTCGGATCGGGATTGCGCAGTTCGTAGTCCTACATAGCAGGGTCGGGACTGGAGAAGGTAGCATAGTTAGTGGACGGGCCAGGGTCAGGATTACAGACCTCAGGGTCAACGCTATCCGAGCGGAGTATCGGCAACAGGAAGTCAAGTAGGTCCCACTTCAAGTAGAAGGCTAACCGGAGTGGGCACACCGCCAGGCAGCACTGGTAAACCAGTGCTTCAGCACAGAAGTCCAAAGCTGGCCGCTGCGAAGGGAGAGAGCAGCAGGCCACTGGATCCAAACGGTAACCTCTGCTAGGGGAGAGTGCAGAATCCAGGCAGGCAGAACTCAGGCCTCTGCGTAGAGTGAAGCAGAAAGCCTTCAGGAAACAGGAACACAGGCCTCTGCGTAGAGAGCAACAGCAGGCCACTGGAACCAGGACTAGAGACGAGAACTAGAAACTAGAGCGTAGCGAAATTGTTAGTAACACACGAGACAAACCAGATGGCTTGTGGCAGAACACATGTAACGTCCATAAGGATTTCTGCTCGGCACTGAATCAGTGCTAAAGCCTAGTATATAAAGGGCAGTGAGCCAATCACAGGAGGGAGGTGTGTGAGAATTCCTCCAATAACGGAGCACCGGCTAGGGCAGCAGAGATAGCTAGCACAGGTGCTTATAGATTGCCAGAGGGAGTAATTAGAAATGCACAGTTCTGCAAGGCTATAACCAAAAGCAGAACCGGATTCCTTACACACCGCCACTGATTAACATGGGACTCACTTTCAACGGTTTCACTATCCAACGCTACTTCCAGAACGGATTCCGTTGGATAACCGAGGACTGCCTGTACATCGAATGGAGCTTCAGGGGTAGAGAGGCCGAGACTCCCTGGCTTGACTGCAATAACTACAGTCCGGTGAGTCCTTTTAAAAAATAAACTCTACTCCTAGCTGTAGGACAGGAAAAAGACTATCTGCAGGTAGTGGGAGGGGCCATTTATGGCCTACCTGCAAGAATTCCATTTCCTGTCCTACTCAGCTGAGGATAGAGTTAACCCTACGGTGCCCACTGCCATGGTGACAAATGTATTGATGCCGCTGCGTGCGCTTATAGTAGGCGCGACACGACGGCATGGTCGCTATCGCTGTGTCACTTCAATTTGATTTTTACAGCAACCGCAGAGTCACAGCGTCGCCAGCGACAGCACTATAAGCGCAGCCTTAGACAGGTCTGCAACCCTACATTTGAACCATTATCACCTAGCATGCAATACTTCCACTGCAGCAAAGTATTCTGGGAAATGACATGCAAATGAGCACACAATATGTTACCTTTTGCCTGAAATCCATTTTTACATGGAACCCATATAAGCAAATGCTCTGCTGCCAACAGTGGAGGTTGTCGCCTTCCACCGTTGGCAGCCAAGCATTTGATTATATGGGTTCCATATAAAATGTATATGTATATAGGCATACCCCGGTTTAAGGACACTCACGTTAAGTACACTTGTGAGTAAGGACATATCGCTCAATAGGAAAACAGCAGCTCACGCATGCGCCTGTCAGCACGTCCTGAATAGCAATACCGGTTCCCTACCTGTACTGAAGCTGTGCGCAAGTAGGGAGACTATAGAGCCTGTTACAAATGCGTTATTTACATCAGTTATGCACGTATATGACGATTGCAGTACAGTACATGCATCGATAAATGGAAAAAAAAGGTAGTGCTTCACTTTAAAGTATATATTCGCTTTACATACATGCTCTGGACTCATTGCGTACGTTAATGCGGGGTATGCCTGTATGCATTGCTTGACAAATCACCCAAAAATCTACTCGCCGAACCAAAAAATCTTCTTGCCAAATAGTCCCGCCCCCAGCCCCGCTTTAAAAAAATAAATAAATTGAATAAATTCTTAGTAAGAACAACATTCGTTTTTGACATAAGTTTATTTATTGTATTACATTATACTACAATTAGTCCTTGTTACATAGTTGAGGGAGAGAAGGTGAGACAGAGAGACAGAGAGAGAGGTGAGTCAGGAGGTGATGAACGGTGGGCAGGTGACTGATTAGGTGACTGACGGTGGGTGTCTGCATACACACACACACACACACACACACACACACACACACACTACAAGAAACGGAGCTGCTCGCGGGAGAGCGGGTGAGGAAGCGCTCCAAATCCCGCGGGCCTAACTGGAGCCGGAAGTCCCGCTCCAGATCCCCATGTCCAGCAAAGGACATCGGAGGGCCACAGGGGACATCGGGGGCATGGGAGAGTACTGACGTGCGCACGAAGGATCATGATTGAAAAGAAAGGCCGCTTCCATGCACAGGCTCATGTAGAACCTGGATGTGTGGCAAAAAAAAAAAAAATGGCAGCGTGCCAGGTCGTGTCACACGAATCAGATGGGATTTTTTTTTTTCCTTCAGCGTGTGCAGGGGAAATTAAACAGAACCACGTGCGCTGCTTGGACCAATCGCCAGCGGTCAAAATCCAGTTGCCCCATGTGACCGGATTTGTCGAGCACTGTGTGTATGTAGATCAAATGGAAATATTACTGTATGCTCATTTGCATGTCTTCAACAGGTCTGCAGCCCTGCCTTTCAAGGTTAGTTTGCAGCAGTGGAAGCACTGTGTGCTGGGTGATAACGGTGAAAGGCAGGGTTGTAGACCTGTCTAAGACATGCAAGTGAGCATACAGTAATATTTCCATTTGCTTTTATGCTTTACTGTGGAGGGTTTTTGTCACTTTTTTACCCAGCATAACTTAATTTTGCAAAGCCAGTGTAACCAACCCCACTGATGAGACCCATTAAGGTCGAAACGGATGTCTGTGGGTGGATTTACTGGCTATGCATCTTAACCCAGGCTGCGTTCAAAGCTGTGAAATGCAGCACGCAAAAGCTCATTTGCATGTCATTTCCCATAATTCTTTGCTGCAGTGGAAGCACTGTGTGCTGGGTGATAATGGTGAAAGGCAGGGTTGCAGACCCTTTGAAGACATGCAAGTGAGCATACAGAAATATTTCCATTTGCTATACGCTTTATTGTGGAGTTTCTGTCACTCTTTTTACCCACCATAACTATGTATGTATGTGTATATAGATTATATATATATATATATATATATATATATATATATATTGCGCTGCCTGTATAATTCATACATAATATGATGAGCATCACTGGACCCTCAATATATGCCACCTGTAAGGGGCAAATGAGCAGTTGCGGGGCAACTTATCTTTGAGGCTGTACCTCCTTCAATCTGTCCCCAAACTTTTCAAGGGATGTTCTCATACCATAATACATCCTGAGGTGTCCTGCAGCCTGGAGTGCAGGAATTATTTTATTAAAACAGTAACATACAGACATTATCATAAATGTATAAACTCAGGGGGGCACTCACCCCTCTCTCTAGATTCACACCAGTGGGGGGGACGGGAGAAGAGATATTGTGTGTGTGTGTGTATGGGGGGGACAACAGAGATGTGGGGGGGGGGGGAGATGTGATCCCAGAAAGAAAAATCCTCTGCTGTTAGTTACCGGTGCAGGTAGTGTAAGATGAAGGCTCCCATCAGCACCCCGGTGGCGGCCCCGTGCTCGGGTTGGTGCAGCATGAAGTAGATGGGCACAACTAGGGAGGGCAACTCCTGGATGAACCAGGCCCAGCGGACCGGCACCGCGGGCCCGAACAACGGGCTGGAGTAGCGGCCGTAAGGTACTTGGATAAACTGCAGCATGGCATAGGCCACAGCCCCCATCAATACCATGCACACGGACAGCAGCTCTATGAGCCGCCGCTCATCCTCGACCTGGAGCGGCAGCGCCATACTGCTAGCCCGTCACTATTGCGACACGGCCACTATATCGTCACCGAGAGAACTTCCCGAGCAGGCCAGTCACTCTCATGCTCCTCACATACCAATCACCACCGGCTGCCAGCCAATCAGACTCACTCGCTCGCTAGCGCGGTCTCCATAGCGCAGCCAATCAGGGACGAGATGTGTGATGGGGCGTGGCTGGATCTGAACACGTGGATGTGCTCGGAATTAGGACCTTGGGCGGCCGCTGTCTTCACATTCCAGCCAATCACAGACTGTCGAAGCGGTCGGTCGGTCGGTAGGGCGCTATGCTGGCCGTATGTGTATAATCAGCCATTGCTCCCTGATATATATGTATATTTGCGAGGTGCCGGTTTCTCTGCCAGGTGACTTGCCTGTGTATTGTATTTGTAACAAAACCTTTTTGAAAATTCAATGAACGCAGGAAAACGAACAGTTTTTATTTTATTGTGATCACTGGGGATTGCAATAACATGCAGTGTGGGAGGGGGGTGGTGTTATCAACACCACATATTACATTTTTAAATATTAATTAAAATAATTAATCATGTTGATAGCAAACAGCATCTTTTTTGGCATGCTGAGATCCAATGGTATGCTTCATTGCATTATGCTATGGGTAAAGTGAGCGGGGATCAATCGTACTCACGGCAAAAAGAGTAAAGGGGACAACTGCCACAAACAACAACACTATACTTTAGGTTGTTTAAAAAAAAAAAAAAACCGTCCAAAAACGAACAAGGAGAGGCCTGGTGCTCCCATCGTTTGAAGGGCTCCCGAGCCCTGTGCAATGGCACTAATGTGCTCCAACTGGCGACTATATAAAGCAATTTATTTAACCAAGGTGTGTGCGTGCACACACCACTTTATAACTAGCATAGAAACTGTATGATGTAGCTATAGTGATAGACTTTATTTTACAACCTTTTTGCCATAATCAAAGAAGGCTGTCTACGGCTTTACGCACTGTACGTCATTGCGTCATAATAATACGTCCCCCATGAACGCGATTGGTCTATACTTCTTCCTCGTCACGTGCCATAGCAGCGATGCTTTTCCACTGGTTGGCTGAATCGATTCCCCGCCCCTTACTGCGTAGTACGGGCGCCGCTCTCTTTCCCAGTCCTTGCGATCTATCATTACAGACCTTCCAGTCGGCGTCCGTATTCTACGTCACCGCCACAGTCACTAGACTGGGAACGCTGTCTTTCCACGTGTTGCCATTCGCCCGGGTTCTCGCGGACAGGACGTTGGCTGACAATTTTTCTTCCAGGTTATACGTTTGAATCCCTCCAACATTCTCATCGCGCGCCGCCTCGCGCTCTGCGTCATGGGCCGGAAAAACCGCCGCAACCGTCAGAAGAACCAACGGAGCACAGAACAGCGGAGCCCCGCGGAGGAGGAGGAGCGGCGCCGGGCCCGTGAGCAGGCGGTGAGCCGGGGGATGAGGGGCCACTTGTAATAGTGGTCAAAACTTCCTCTATTAAAAAGTGCCGCACTGAGAGCTCATTTACATGTCATTACCCAGAATCCCTGGCTGCAGTGGAAGCACTGTATGCTAAGAGATAATGGGGGAAAGCAGGGCGCAGACCTGTCTGAGACATGTGAATGTGCGCACTAGGGATATTGCTGTTTGTATGGTGGAGAGTTTTTACTCACCACAACATGTAACTGTATTAAGGTAAAAAATAAGACTGAATAAACTGCACAAGACAAATGAAGAGAGACCCCATTTGAAAGTGGTAGTATGCCCCAGGATTGCACCACCTCTTTCCTATCTGTACGGGGCTGCAAGTCTAACCTCTTCTCTCCCCCCCCTCCCCCCAAATAAATAAACTGGGTGGGGGAGGGGTCATGCTAATGTCACCCTGCTCCTCTCCGATTCAGACACTCCCTAGTTTATCCTTAAAATTAAGTTGACAATTTGTCATTTTCTGCAAAAGCGACAATTACTTTTTTTTGTTTTTGGAGATGCATTTAGCTCTCCTCCCCCCCCCCCCCCCCCGAGCTGGTGCTACTATACAAGACCATAGTGTTATTTGAATCCTCTTGTTTTACTGTTCAGTTGACACCTTTTTTAACATAACTTGTCTCCAAGGCTTGGGAAGGCGGCTACCCTGAAATCGTCAAGGAAAACAAGCTCTTTGAACATTACTATCAGGAGCTGAAAATTGTCCCAGATGGGGAGTGGGAGCAGTTCATGTCGATTCTCCGAGAGCCCCTGCCGGCCACCATAAGGATCACCGGATACAAAAGGTAAATGTAGCCCAATGATGAGGACAGAATTCACATTCTGAATCTTACACTTATTGGCTTTCTAATGTGAACGGATAAACAGCCACATTTCATGTGCTGCGTGTCTGCCCATATATAATCTCCCATCTTAAACACCTTGTATCTATTGTTTAAGATTGGGGTGGGTGGGAAATAATTAAAAAAAAAGAATACATCGGAATGAGTTTAAGGCAGCGTAAATACTCTGTGCGTGGCGGCGCCACTAAAAGGCCGTAGAGCTCGCGGCTGTGCTCGTGATTTTGGAGAGACAAATAATTTTGATTTGGTCGTGCAGCGGACGGGTTACGTGTGGTTCAGCCAATGAGGGTGAACCGCTCACGTGACATCACCTCCCCACCCCAAAGGCCACGGAACACCTCTGGGGCCGTGACGCCACGCACTCTATCGCGCGCACCTGCTATGTCCGCGGCCTAATGGCTGCACATAGTTTTATTGTACAAGAATCGGGACGGGATTCCCCAAGTCTTGGTGCGGGTGGCAGAGAACACCACATTGGCGCTTGGCGGATTCTTGGCTCGAGTAACTGCTGCGGCGCACTGTTTTCTCTTATTGATTCTAGTATCCTTTATTGACACTTGAAGACGAGTCTTAAAGATAATTCAAATATTTTTCCTTAACTTTATTTTCTGTTTCTTCCAGTCATGCCAAAGAAATTCTTAATTGTTTGAAGGACAAATACTTCAAAGAGTTACAGGACTTGGAGGTAGATGGTCAGAAGATGGAAGCTCCTCAGCCACTGAGCTGGTAAGCCATTTGTGCTTTTTAACTGCTCGGTTTGTTAGGAAATAAGCACTAAAGCACATTGCTTTGACTGAGTCATGGATCTGAAAACTTGTTAATCCCGAGCTCTGTTAAATATTGTTTTTCATGGTAAAATGAAATTGTTCAAACGTCTCCCTTTTATCAGGTATCCTGATGAGCTTGCCTGGCATACAAACCTGAGTAGGAAAATCATACGCAAGTCTCCAGAGCTGGAAAAATTTCATCAATTTCTTGTCAGCGAAACAGAATCGGTAAGATAATTGCCGTTGTAGTTTCTTTTTGAAGCTAGTTTATCCTTCAACATCACAGGAACGCTCGTCTCATACGCTACAGATTAGCTTCAATCAGAAAGCGTAATGGAAGGTAGCGGATAGGCTCTCCTGGTGCATTGACATTGGGGCGGAAGTGGAGAGCAGTCGGCACGCTGCTACGAAGCCTTTCACAGGCTGGATGTGGTATGCAGACTGCTACTTGAAGAACCCAGTAATGGGTTATTTGAACTTTGTAAACACAGGTGGAGTGTAGGTGACTAACACGATAATGAGATTGTAACAGTCATTTGCCACATTTAATGCCTTTTATAGTCTTTCATCCATAAACCTAATCTATTTGCATTAAGTCAATCAAAAGGATGTTCTTTTACTCTAAAAGCCATGTTGGTACTTTGGGCCAATGCATTTAATAAGGAGATGTTCATTTAGTTGCATTGTTTTTGTAAATATGTTCAGTTAGTAGTGAAAGTAAGACCAATTTGTTTTTCTAGGGACTTTAAACCCCAAATATTATGAGAATATGTAATTGTCCATGTGTAGTAATGTCTGTTTTTGTTTCCAGGGAAACATTAGTCGTCAAGAGGCAGTCAGTATGATTCCTCCTGTTCTTCTAAATGTTCAGGCTCATCACAAGGTAAGTTTGCGCTCCATATAAACCATGAAATATGATTGCTTATAAGCATTTCTCACCTTTCACTGATGGAAAATGTAAAAGGTAAATTTAACATTTTTATGAAATTTGTATGCTTAATCAACAAGTTGCAAACATGAAAATGATGGAGGTAACAGAGCACTACTCATGAGTATCCAAAGGAGACAAAATGAATATAAAGCGTAAAGTGCGTTATCCATAAAGTTATTTATTGGTCATAGGACAAAAATGGCAAGTTGGACTGCTCCAGCATCACAGCTGCTTATACTTAATGTTCTAAAAAAGTGTTTTAACCGCCTATAAATGTATGTTTACCTTTATTTACGTACTGTGTGTGTGTGTGTGTGGTTGGTTTTTGCAGTCTGCACGATTCGAGACGTGGCTATTTGATCATTTTTTACACACGTTTTCCACTGAAACAAGATTGTAAACCAAATGTAATTCCTCCTAGATTCTGGATATGTGTGCTGCCCCAGGATCTAAAACAACACAGCTTATTGAAATGTTACATGCTGATATGAACGTTTCTTTTCCTGGTATGTTGGCATTGTACTGTAACTTGGTAATAATTTGACCGGTTACAGAATGACGGTTTACATGATAGAAAACTTATTCATGAGACATCCACAAAAATTGAGGACACAATCCTGACATTATTTTTCTTAACGTTTCGCCAGACTTGATTAACAAATAGTTTAAAGCAGCAGTTCAAGCAATATCCTCCATGTGTTTTTTTTGGTTTGTTTTTAAATAAATCAGTTCTGTACAATGAGAAAATACTTGTCGCATTTAAAAAAAAAAAATGTTTTAAAGACATTTTTAATGTTTCAAATGTAGGAATCGTTTCCAAAGTGACAGCCCCCTTCCACTTCTGATAGGCTCTGGCTCTTGAGCCCCGCCTCTCTCTCTAGCAGTGCACCAATTGTATCTAGTAACTGCTCAGCCAATCATATTCCAGGACTACATTGCCCAGCATGCTGTGCAAGAACTGAATTAAATAACCCAGAACAAGCGATCGATCTGCAGCTTAGCTGATCACTTGTCAGTGTGCAGATTGTATTTATGCATATATGAATGGGGGGGGGGAATATATATATATATATATATATATATTTTTATTTTAAAAGGCAGCTTGAACTGAGCTTTAATCATTCCAGAGCAACAGATGACTTGAGTAAGTACAAACTTACTGATTATATGAACACTGTATTTTAGCTGGATCAACAATGCAGCTGTGAATCTCGTTGCCAGCCAAAATCTGTTTCTAGGTCATTGTAATTGACAAATATTCTAACGCATTGGCTTATTTTAGATAATTTTAAGCATCGTACTTCACCACACGGAAGCACTAGGTGCAGGCAGGAGATATTTTGTCAAATTGCATTCTTCCCATCCTTTGTATGTGTGGAACCTTGTTTGGGTTGCTACAATCCTAATGTTCTCATTTGGATTCAGATATAGGGACAAATTTACCACATAAGATACCTTGCATGCTGGAAGAAACCCATTCAGGGGAAGGGCCATATTAACTTGGTGTTATGCCGTAAGACTCCTTACAGCCCACTCGCTGGAATCTGCCGTTAAGGACTATACAGTAGGGTCTCAGTTATCCGACCTAAATGGGACCAATACCGTGTTGGATAACTGCTTGGCGGCGTCACAGCTGGGGCAGAGCGCCACAGGAGTCAGACATCTGGCAGCAGTAGAAGACCATGTCAGCCGAGGGAACAAGTTGAAACAGCGGGCGGTGGTGAAATGGCAGTGGCAGGAGCAGACATGCGGTCGGTGCAGGAACATAGCAGCACAGGAGACGGCAGGGGAGGAACGCGCTGTAACACTGTTAAGTTGACCGGTGTCTGACTTCGGATGCCGGTGTTATAGCGTGTTCCTCTCCTGCCGTCTCCTGTGCTGCTCTGCTCCGCTTGCATGTCTTCTGCCGCCAAGCCACTGCCGCCTGCTTTTTCAACTTGCTCCCTCATCTGACGTGGTTTACTGCTGCCAGCTGTCTGGCTCCTGTGCTGCTCCGTTCCCGCTGTGCCGCCGGTAAGCATGGTAAGTGAGAATGGGGGGAGAGCATGTCGGATAAAACCGCGGCAGCTAACCAAGACTCTACTGTTTTTACAAAGCTATGCTGAAAGGTCTCTATATTAAAAAAAAAAAACTGCTTGGTAAATATGGCCCCAGTGTTTAGTCTTGTTAGTGAAGGTGGGACATACTGCCCTTGGTGTTGCTGGGGCAACATTTTTATCCACTGAAAAACCTAGTTGCACTGGGCATATGAATTAAAGATCCTGTTATGTCATACTTTACCACCCATACACGGCTGAAATACTTCATGGCCACTGCTCTTTTGAAGCAAAAACTCTGCCATCTTGTTGGCTGGTTGCATACGATTGGAGTGCCAGTTTAATTGATGACATACGGGAAGGTTGTACAACATATTGTCTGTTTACATGGACACTGGGGAAATCCAGTCAGTTTAAGCGTTATACGATGACATGCTTAACTCTATATGTAAAATACATACACACTTGTACTGTAGGTTTTAAAGAGCTACAAATTCTTCATTCATCTCCACTGACTTTCTTGAGGCCCCTAATTTTCACTTTCTTCTAGAGGGCTTTGTCATTGCAAACGATGTTGACAACAAGCGCTGTTACCTGTTGGTTCATCAGGCTAAGAGATTAAATAGTCCCTGCATTATGGTGGTAAATCATGATGCTTCCAGCATACCCCGACTCTTGGTTGAAAACAATGGGAAAAAAGAAGTGCTTTTCTATGACAGAATATTATGTGATGTACCATGCAGGTAAGAGCATTACTTTTGTTTTGCACATAGGGTTGGATGAAAACAAAAAAACTCCCACGATAACTATCAATACATTTTTCGGCAAATAAATATTTTATTTAAAAAGTCAGAATGTAGTAGTAAATCTAAATAAAATGTGTTCTCAAAATATATTTTCTTTAGATTTACTTTAACAAAGTGCCCTTAATTTCCAAACCCTTTTTATGTCGGGCACGTCACGTTTTCTCACCTACACTGCCCTCGTTTACAGGTAGTCTTCGTTATCCAACGTTTCACTTTACAACAAATGGCATATCCAACACTTTACAATGCAACCCTATGGGCTGTTTTTCTATGCCGAAATGCGTTATCCGACTCCTGAATGAGTTATCCAACGCTCACCGCCACTGATTAACATGGGACTCACTTTACAACGGTTTCACTATCCAACACTACTTCCAGAACGGATTCCGTTGAATAACCGAGGACTGCCTGTATCTCATCCATCCACCCCTCCCACCACTCTCCCCCTTGCATACTCGCATTTTAAAAACGCATTTAATTTATAAAATGTTAAAAATATTTTTCAACAATTCCAAAGAATGTTTTCTTTTGGTAACTTTCACTTTTTTTTAAAAAATTCATTTTTAACATGGGCTTAAGTTCAAGAGGGAAGGTGGCGATAGTGTGGGGCGGGGGTGTGAAGTGACCCGGGGTGCAGTTAACACACTGCCTAAAGCTCCTCCCTCAACGTCTGCATTCAGAAGCGGGTAGGACGGGGGGAGAGAAGCAGTGAGACTTCGCAGCGTCAAAGCTGTACGTCTGACCACCAACAACACCCTTTAATACCATGATAATAGGTAATATCCCATATCTGCACACCAGGAGATTATATTATCTCGGTATAACACCCAACCCTATTTGCACATGCTCCTTTTTGTTTAATGCTTTTAAACTTAATCCTTCTCAAAACCATGAAAATCATAACTTTTGGGCTTCATCATTCACTTTTTTTTTTTCTTCATCCAATAAGCTGATGGTGTGCAGTGGAATTTATTATTTAAATACAAATATAGCTTGTCATTCTTAAATTTATCTGAAGTGCAAAGTCTCCAACAGAGCGCAACAATTGTGTTCGCTTGAAATTGTGGCTGTAGTCTTTTGCCGAGTGCATATAGCGATTCTACTCCGATCTAATTATCAGACTACAGTCTCAAATTTAGAGATTGCGTATGTTAGCCAGTAATTCTACAGTGTCTTCTCATGACAACACTCTTCGGCTGGTAATAGAAAAGTAGCAAAGAGCTGCCTTTTGTTGTTTGGCAAGTATTGACGCTACAATCCAGATAGTTTATTATTGTAGGTTCTTTAGCTACATTGTAGCCTCGTTGGAAGAAAATTGGAGCAAACAAACCCAAACCATAAACTGTTCTTAATTTTGTGCACATTTAGTGATGCGTTCATCTTCTCGAGCAATAAAAGCTAAATATTGATGTGGAATGTATGTTGTTACTTTTTTTTTATATTGATCTTGGAAGTGCCCCATATAACATGCTCAACATGTATTGCTAGGGTTTTCCATTTGTGCACATCCAGTCTTAATTATGCATTCTAATTTAGTCTTGTACATTTAGTATTAAATATAGTTTTCCAGTGTGCCTAATGGTACACGGTGTCCTGTCTTTTCTTTGTTGGTGTCCTATCTTTATCCAATGGCTATTGTTGTCGTAAAGGAAGCCATCAACTTCCAGTGGTACTGGAGCAATTTTTAATTGTTCCTCCAAAACCATATTTAGACAGAAATTTTAGCTTAACATATCCTGTTCTTGTTACAGTGGTGATGGAACCATGAGGAAAAACATTGATGTGTGGAAGAAGTGGACAACATTAAATAGCTTGCAGCTGCATGGGTAAGAATTATGACCATTGTTCATGAACTCTTTCATTTGTCTTTCATATTTTTGGAAGCCCCCATTCTTGTTTTTTTTAAATACCCACCGTAACTTGTGTGTTTGACACCTATCACCGCTTCACGTTGCATAGCCAGTGTAACCAGCTTCACACTGAGTAAAACCTAAAATATCAAAACGGCTGTCTGAGTTGTTTTACTAGCTATGCACTTCTTTTGCTGAAAAGCTGTGTGATGCGGCAGGCATAAGCTTATAGGGGTTGTCCATATTAAAATGGATAAGAAGCAAAAGATGACCCTGTGCTCGTCTGTATGCCATTGCCCAGAATCCTTAGCTGCCGTGGAAGCATTACATGCTAAGAAAACAGGGGGGTGGGGGGAGATTGCATACCTGTCAGTCGTGACTGTGCACACCAGTATTTTTTTTATTTGCAGTCTTCTATATTTCAAATTCTTGTAGTTCATAAAAAAAAAAGTCTTCCTTCTTTGGAAAGGAGCATTAAATACGATAGCCCTGACTTCTATGAACTGAAATGTCACTGCAAATAAAGGAGATTATGTAGTTGTGAAATACTTGAACATTTTTCTAGGTTACAGATTCGGATTGCTACCCGTGGTGTGGAACAGCTGGCAGAAGGGGGTAGGATGGTGTATTCTACATGCTCTCTTAATCCTGTTGAAGATGAAGCTGTTATAGCATCTCTGTTGGAGAAAAGTGAGGGTAAGGCAGTCTGTTCTTAATCTTTCAAAGTGAAACATTTCTACGAACTCTGACAAAAAAAACATAATTGAATGGAGGCTAAACAAATGGAATATCATTATGTATCTTCATGTCTAGGTGAATAATATGGAATATATGTAACATTTATTCACTGAGGGCAGAATTTAGTGATGGACAACAAAATATTTCATATTTTTCTCTTTTATAAAGTTGTGCTAACGTGTTGTGTTTTTTTTTTTAAATTAAATAATCATATGCTTGTTCCCCCCCCTTAGGGTCTCTAGAGCTTGCTGATGTGTCCTCTGAGCTTCCTGGTTTAAAGTGGATGCCTGGGATCACTCAGTGGAAGGTGATCAAAGTGATTTTATGTCTCTTGCTTCTCTTCCCCAACCTCCCTTCCCTCCCCAATCTCCCTTCCCTCCCCATAACACTGTTTTTAGAAAAGGAAGTAATTATCACTTCTGCGTTCCTTTTTCATAGATTATGACAAAAGATGGCCAGTGGTTCGAAAAATGGGAAGACGTGCCCCAAAGCAGACATACACAGATCCGACCCACGATGTTTCCACCAAAGGATGAAGAAAAACTGAAAGCGATGAATCTAAACCGATGGTAGGATTTTCTTGTAATCTAGCATTTAGTATGGTCTATCTCAGGGGTGTGCAAACTTTTACTACTGTGTCCCCCATTGCTCGTGCCCCTCCCCCCCCCCCCGCTCAGTGCGGGGTCATGTGACGTCACTCCGCGTTGCTATGGCAACGCGAGTGACAACACTCCGCATGACCCTGCGGGTTGCCATGGAAACGCTTCCAGACGCCGGCTGAAGCAAGATATGCTGAGGTTCCAGAGGCCTCGCATGATACCCCGGCATTTAATTTGAATGCCTTGGGGAAGAGCGTGGTGCCTAGGCCCCGCCCCCCACAGTTTGCGCACCCCTGGTCTATTTGTGTGTGTGTGTGTGTATTCGCTGATAAACCTGGCAATGCCTGGGATTTATCCCCCTTCACACCTGGGCTCCCCCCCTCCACAGCTGCGGTCTCCCCTCCCTGCATCCCACATCACTCTCCACGCACCTCACATCACTCTCCACCCCCACTTCACCCCACATCAGTCTCCAGCCCCCCTGTACCCCACATCACTCTCCACCCCCCCTGCACCCCACATCACTCTCCACCCCCCCTGCACCTCACATCACTCTTCCCCCCCCTGCACCTCACATCACTCTTCCTGCACCTCACATCACACTTCTCCCCCCCCCCCCCACATCACTTTTCTCCCTGCAACCCACATCAGTTCCCCACCCCCCTGCATGACCCCCCGGTCCTCGTTCCCAAATTGGCACTATATTATCGATTAGATACTCAATCACTGAATCACATATATGCACTAATTATATATTTTTTACACTATTTGGTGCGCTGTGTATCTTTCACTTTTTTCACTAGTATTGTTCCTAGTTGGAACAAACTTTATGTAAACTTCATGGCCAAATTGATCAATAGAAAGATCTACTTTTATCAGTAGATGGACATTACTACTGATTTAGCCCTCAAGTTTTCTGCGTCAAATAGTGATTGTTTACCAATCCATTTTTCTTTTTTAATGACGCCATAAAACTGGGACAGGGCATGAGAGAACTATTTCTGATTTTATATTTATAGAATTTCTTATTGGCATTTTTTTTTTTAACAGCCTGAGGATATTGCCACATCATCAGAACACAGGAGGCTTCTTTGTCGCTGTGTTAATAAAGAAGGCGCCTATGCCATGGAATAGAAGACAGCCAAAGGTAAGATGTAAAATGGTAGGATTACTATTCTGTAGGAGACTTTTTTTTTTCTAATACAGAAACATACAGATTTTGTGGGCAGTCAATGTGACAGTTACAATACTGATCTCAAGCTTCGGCTTGGGAAGTCTTTCCATAAATACTGCATAACTTCAGTAGTGCATTTGTCCACATAGCAGAGATTACACCTGTTAAGGCTGCGGTCCCAGTGTGCACTGTAGCACGTGCGCCCGGTGGGGGGGTGGGGGGCGCCGCATGCTCAGCGCTGGTCTGCGGTCTTGGGAGAGATTGTGACGGGAGGGGGCGTGGCGGGGGTGTGGCCATGACCTCACGCAGCAGGTTCGCCCTCATTTTTTTGTATTTGAAAAAAACCTGACGTACAGCGCGGCTGCCAAATGGTAGGTACTGGGCCCGGTCTGATTGGGGGGAGGTGCTTGTGCGCACTGGGACCGCAGCCTAACGCAGGCATGTCATTTATGAATGGTGCTATTGAAAACCATGGTTGAGAGCATGTGCTACTACCCCAGTTAATGTCTACAACATACAGATGTAGCAAAGTTGTTAGGTTGTGTATTTTTTTTTCCCCAACCCCCCCTAAAATCACACTACCAGGTAATGTCTTGGAATGTAATTTTTCAGGCAACCTTTGCAGTGGAGGTAAAAGTACAAAGAGGTATTCCATGTACTAGAAATAGCGGTGTTAGTCCAGTTGCGATAGTGCATAGTAAATGAATACTTCAGCATTAGGTGATATATAGCTGAATTTTATTTGGACTCCTAATTGATCATTTAAGAGAAGCTTTTGCGATAAAGTACCAAGTCTGTGAGATTTGAGGAAGCCAAAATAATTTTGCAAATGGAGAAGACAGCAAAACTAGGTCATGTCTTCATAATGGATGATTTTAATTATCCAGAAATAGACTGGGCAATGAGATTAGTGTTACAACGGTTTTTAGTTGTTCAGTGTGTGGAGTTACCGTCCATATAGGGCTTAAGGGAAGTACCCTTGATCACTGTGAACTTGGAACAGGCCAGAAGGGCATCCTGCCCTGAAATGTTGCCCCCCTTAATTGTCTAGATCACTCCCCCTTTTCCCTGGTCTTTTCCTTATTCCCTTCCCCCACCCTGTGTTCTCCCACTCCATTTGCTTTTACTCACAGTTGTACATATATTGCTGACCTTTGCGATTTATGTATCCATATTGTGGCAATATCACAGTAAAATCTTTTTATAACATATTTGTCATTTACTTTATTTTTCTCATTTGAGTGCTGGGTACCCCCTCCCGCCCCCTCCCGCCCCTCCCCACCCCCCTCCATTTCTTGTTTTGTAGGGTTCCTCCAGGTTCCCGTGCACCACAGTCTAATTTTATTGCCCTATATTCTTAGAGTGCTGTTTAAACCATATACTTTCTGTACACTTAAGTGTATGCCTTTTGGGTAATAAATATAAAAGAGAAGTCTAAACCAATGTGGCTAAATAAACAGAAAATGAAAAAGTGGCAGGCGTTTAGGTTCTTGGTCAGAAGCGACCGGGCCACATATCCGAATTATAAGGAATGCAGCAATCAAATTGGCAAAATATGAAAAGATTGCAACAGAAAAAGTTTAACCTTAATAACGAAATTAGAAAAGAGTATAGGACCCTGCAAGTGTCAACTGGGCAGGCACATTATTGGAGATGAGGAAAGCAGATGTGTGTTTATATTAAAAAGGGAGCAAGATCACAGCAGGGGAGTTAGACTTGGAAGACTGATATAAATAGTGGGGAAGCTGCTGGAAGGTTCAGTATGGGATAACTATTCATCCCAAGGGCAGTACAAATGACACTGGGTCATCCCTTAAGGTTGGAGGAAAGGGGAATTCACCAGTAACAAAGGAAAAGGTTCTTTACAGTAAGGGTAGTTTCAAAGGTGGGATTCATTACCCACAGACATTGTGATGGCAGATATAATAGATATCTACAGAAGTTGGGCCTCCTTTTTTAGCAAGGTATACATAGATAATAATATCCATCTGTTATTATTTTGAGTCGAGAAGGCGTTTATTTTTCCCCTTATAATACGACATTGAATAATACTTCAGAGGCTTTCAGCGGGTCTAAATTTAACATGTCGTGTTTTTTTTTCTTTCAATCCTAGACATTGGGTGCGTGAAATTTTTCAGGGGGGGCGCGGCAGTTACAGAGGCCCTGCGCTTTTCCCAACGGCATTTAAGTTAAATGCCGGGGGATCGCGTGAGACCTCTCTAACTTCTTACCATGTCTCCGGCGTCACGTTGCTGTGGCATCATGGGGTCATGTGGGTCATTTGATGCCGGAGACATAAGAGGGGGAGTGCAGAAAGGGGGCGCAGGGGGGGGAGTTTGCACACCCCTGTCCTAGACTATGTAACATGTGGTTTTGAATGGCAAACTGGCCTCTGCTATGAAAGTGGCTTCCTTTTATATTGTTGTTCTCTGTTCTGAGGAAAATTTCAATCTCTACTTGGGTTCAGCCTGTTTCAACTCTGAAACGTCTCACGGTCAAATATTACTTCAAGGGTAATATTGATTATCTTTTTCAGATTATTGCTTTATGAACATGGTCGATGTACGTTAATTATCTTGCTGTAACCTGCAATCTGCCCTCTTATTTTCTAACAGCTACTTCGCAAATCTCCTGCAGTAGTTTCTGATGTGAAGGTGGCTACTGATGTTGTCGTGAGTGTGGAAGCTATTAAGGAGGCAATCCAAGAACCTGCAGATGAACCAGCTGTGAAGACTGAAAATGGGGGAGCCAAATCTTGCACTAATGTGGAGAATGATTCCAGTAAAAAGGATAGTGTGTGCGGGTGAGGGCATAAACTGAATTCTTTGTTAAAAAGCAGCCAGGAATAGAGCCAAAGGTGTCCTTATGGTTTACAGCTCTGTTAAGAGGAAACACCTGAAGTGTCAAAAGAAGAGACTTTTACACTTCAAATGGTTAATTTTACTTTGACAACTAGTACCTTCTATGTGGTTTTTATTGCATTTACTATTCCATGATCTCCTGTTTGACAACTATTCAGCATATGCAGTTTGCCAATTAATAAAAATATATTCAAGACAGGTGATGAGGATGTTTGAAGCCCAGTGGATACAGAGATTTGTATAACAGATGTCCAGTTAGCAGAATAATTTAATTTGTCTCCTCTGCAGTATGTCGCTCCGTAGCGCTTGGTTGCGCGCACTATGTGAGCCTTCATTGGTCTCCATGAGTTTATTCTGGCAGGGCGCGCATGCGCGTCGCCACTATAGTCGCAGTCTAAGTTTGTATTTTACTTTCTTACATTTAAACAATCTAATTGTACTTCTCTGTATTCTAGCCCACCTCCATTCAAAAAAATGAAGCTGTTTGGATTTAAAGAAGATCCATTTGTCTTTCTTTCTGAGGATGATCCAATATTTTCCCCTATCCAGTAAGTCCCTTTTCATTTTCTCCCTCCACAGACCACCATGCTGCTTCTGCTAATAAGAACAAATTAAATGGATGTAAATCCTTTCCAGAACCTAAAAAAAACAGAGTAAAACTCTTAATGGATAAAGGTTTTTGTAGTGGTACCAAAATGCTTGAGGGTTCCTCGTAAAAAGCAGATTAGTGATCTTAAAATATCATTGGCAGGAAATTCTATGCATTAGATCCATCTTTTCCAAAGATGAACCTACTAACTCGGACCCAGGAAGGGAAAAAGAGGCAGCTGTACATGGTCTCTAAGGAGCTGCGGAATGTGCTGCTTCATAACAGTGAGAAGATGAAGGTAAATATTGTGTGTATCGAAGCTAAGACCTATGCCCCTACAATTGGAAAATTTAATGAAGGCCTTCCTTGGTCCATGTAGCCATTTCTAATGTGTGGTTGGACAACCCTATTTATTTTACAGTTTACAAAATGCAACTATAAAATTTGTAAGACAGGTGTGCAGTGTAATGTCTACGTAGACATTACTACAGTGTTTCTCAAACAAGGTTCCCTGTAATCTTCTGGTTATTTAATTATTTTTTTTACCAAATACAGAAGAATTTACAATGCATCTGATCTGGCACTATTAGAGAGGATTTTGGTTCTGTAGAATTTCATAATATAAGTATAGGGTTCCTTGACCAAAAAAGTTAACTACCCACGTATGCTAATTTTAATAAAGTGGCGCTTGGAATATATTTTCTAAAACTTTGCATATATGCGAAGCACTTTAACAAATTAATAAAAGAGCCGAAACACTTATTTGTGTACTGTAAAATGAGCTTCTGCTACAGCTAATATCGTTAATCATGATGGGTACGGTGTACAGAGAAGGGAGAGTATATAGCAAAAACACAGATAAGACTCCTACCAAGTGTGCACTCGGACTCAAAATATATGGTAGCTAGTGTATAATGTTAAGGATGGTACTGCAGAACTTGCAATCTTGACACAGAGGTGAACATATGTGCTGAGGCGTGCTGCTGCTCGGCACTGAGCCCCTGCAGCCGCAATGAGAGCGGCTTTAGCAGGGGCTTCCGCACGCCTTCGGAAGCGTGTGTCTTACCGAGTCTTCTGATTTTCCTGCTTGCCGGAGCGCAGGGCCGGTCACGTGAGCGGTTCGCCCAATGAGGGCGAACCAGCTCCGTGATGTCACTGACACGCCCCCAGACACACCCACTGTGTAGGGCCAGGGAAAGCACCGCTTTCCCTGAGCCTCAGCGCGCCTCCGCACTCAGCAAACAACTATGTCCCAGGCCTTGGAGAGTTAGAGATTTTCCATTATATGAGGGCGATCTGTAAGCAACACTAGTTTAGCACACTTGCACAGCTTCTGAAAGCTTTGACTATCTTTGAACGCATTTTAATTTTAATTTTTTGTACGTCTACTCCTGCAAACCAGAAACTGTTCTCTGCTTTATATAGTGAGATGCACTTTAATTCTCTAACCATTTTCGAACCATATATTGTATCCGCTGATTTCATTTATTTAAACAAATTTCTGTGTCAGGTAATCAACACTGGCATAAAAGTGCTGTGCCGGAATAATGATGGCGAACAGTATGGATGTGCTTTTAGACTGGCCCAAGAGGTAAGTTGTTTTTTTTTTTTTGTTTTTTTTTTTGTTTTGTTTTTTATATCTTACATTTTTAGCAACTCCATAGTTTTGGGTTGCAGTCTTTGCCAGTCTGTGTTCTATTCTGTGGTTAAACCCACAAGTGGCTCAATTAGTGGCACAGAAGTGTCATTTGACCGGGTCCAGTGATAAAAATGAATGGTGTTGAGATCTTAATCAAGCATCTTAATATTTTATGCTTTTATTTACCAATTTTAAAAGGTTATATTTCTGATAGCACTACAGATGTATCCACACTTACTGATTTCATTGCTGCAGCCATGTGATTGCGTACCAGTAAACTTTAAGCAGTCCCGGAGGATTAACTCTGCAGGGGTTCTGCTTCTCAATGAGACCCCGCAGCATTAAACTTTTTAGGCCACCTGCACGGAGAGAAGCAATGCTCCCTTTTTAGAAGAGCTACACATACGTCTGCCCATCTGGATCAGTGTCCCTGCAGCACTGAAGATGAGAAGCAGGGCTGTATATAGTATTTCCTTCCTGGATGAGGTAGATAAAGGAATATGGGGCTCTTCATCATGAGTGAGGCTATATAGCCATTTACATCAAATGGACAGGACATGTAACACTGTCCAGCCCCCTTGATGATGTAGATAACCATATAGCCTCCCCCTCCTGATGTAGAGCCCCATATTCGGGCATCTACTTCATCCAGAAGGAAGGAAATGCTGTACAGCCCGGCATCTTAACTTCAGCGCTGCAGGGGCACTGATTCAGATGGGCAGACGTATGTCCAGCTCTTCTAAAACAAGCATTGGGTTTCTCTCCCTGCAGATGGTCCATCAAGCAGAGGATTAACGCTGAATGTCCCATTCAGAAGTATGGACCCCTATAGCATCAATCCTCCCAGGCCGCAATAGTCGCTGTTTTTTGCGGTTGGTTTCAGCATGTTGGTCTGCGGCCCTGAAAACAGGAAGTCTGAACACTGCTGAGTCCCTAACCCGAGGGGTGTACAATCTAACTCTTGGTACCTGAGAATTTTCTTTGCCAATGTTCAAAGAGCTGAAATTGAATTTCTGCCTTTTAAAGGCTGTGTCATTGCTGTTAATCTACTCTCACTCTTGTTTGTGTCTTAATGCCATCAGCAGTTTATATTATGTGCTACAAATTATAATCTTGAGGTGCTTGATATATATGGCACGTATAAAATATTCAGGGCCGGAGTGCAGGTTGAGATGAAATGTTTTAGCAATGAATTACAAATGATCTGTTTGTCTTTACAAATCATAGAAGCCTATATGTTGCTGCACGTGTATTTTTGTGTTTAACTTTTTTTTTTTCCCTCCCTGCATAGGGCATATATACTCTGTATCCATTCATCAATGCAAGAATTGTAACTGTATCTGTAGAAGATGTCAAAGTCTTGTTAACCCAGGAAAACCCCTTCTTAAGTAAATTTAGCAACGAGACACAAAAACAGACCAAAAATTTAGGTAAGCAAAAAAAAAAAAAAACACCAGTGTCGCGTGAAATTCTAAAGGGGAAAAAAGTTGTGATTTGAACTGTAACATACTAGTGCACTTCAGTAAAGGCTTGATTGAAACTATAGTAGTAGTATATCTTTGTCAGACCAACTACTATGTTGTACATTTTTTTTTTTTTTAGAACAATGAGATGCAGTATTGATATTAAAAAGGAGTGTTTTTCAACAGAAATGGAAGCTGAAATCTCTGCCTGTAGTTTTAATGCTGTGTTTTGAGAAATAGGCACTTGTGTTTGTTAATATAGCACTATAAATGCATATACAGGCAGCTATCTTCGATTCTAAATATTGCCAGTAGTGAGTTGCAGAGTAGTTTAACAATGGTTTGAGTGGCTGTAAGCCTTCAATGCAAATGTTTCTAATTGAATTGTGAAAATACGAAAGTGTAGTAAATAGCAGATGAAAGTTTGAAGTTGGGTGTTACAATGGATAATGCTTTCAGTTGTTGAATGCTACATGCAGCTAGGTAATGGATTGCAAGTGTTTTAATTTGGTGTCTGCACCCTTTAGCAGAGCAATCAAACTATGTACTGTTGGTACCAGAGAGCCAAAAATAGTATGCCGCTCTGGTTAAGTACTAGTTAATTACATCTAGTCTATTAACTTGTACATATACAGCTACTTAACACGGAACAAAATGTTTGCTTTTTGAAGTTAAGTGAAAGTTTCAATATGAGCACATCCACATCACTAAAGTTACATAATATTTATTTTTGTTTTGCATTGACACAGCTCTGCTATGGAATGGGGCTTGCAAAAAGCTGACGGGTTAAAAGGGAAAACTAAATATACTTAATTTCCTGCAATATACTGCATTTTTATTATATGCAGTCTGTCTTGGTGCCAATATTTCCTTCAGTAACAATACACTCTAATTGTAGTTTAACGATTCATCTAGTAGGTTCTCCACAGTGTACTTGGAACAATGCAATTTGATGCATACTCAGACTGTATAAAGAACACTGGGTGGAACTATAAATACATAGGTAAGATTGCATGTCTGTTTAAAAAGTTTGTTTATTTTCAGATATGGGAAGCATTGTCTTGAAATATGAGCCGGATCCAGAGTAAGTAATCTGCACATTTTTGCTTGGCTTGCTTGTGGTGTTTAACATTTTACAAAGTGTGATCCGCTGTAAGGCGCCGAAGTCTCGCAATATCTGCCATTGACTTGAATGGCCGATATAGCTAATTCAGTATCGATCCCGCTTTGACTCTGGGGCTTGGTGCTAATGCATCAAATTAAAAATACAAAATACAGAAATGACAATCACTATTTGCTCTTAGGAAACCTGCGACTCTTCAGTGCCCCATAATTCTGTGTGGCTGGCGAGGGAAAACATCCATTCGTTCTTTTGTGCCAAAGAACGAGAGACTACATTACCTACGGATGATGGGGATGGAAGTATTTAAGGAGAAAAAGGAAAACCCTGATAAGGCTTCTGAAAGCGAAGTCTGTACAGACCAGCTAGGGGAGGTGGAGGAAATGGACGTTGGATGTGTGAAGGAGGAGAGTGAGGCCCCAGAAGGGAAACTGGAAATGGATGCTGGGGCCACTTCAGACGGCATTACAGAGACTGCTCATTTAGCACAAGAAAAGAAGGAAGATGTCCCAGCCTGTCCAGAGGTGTCTCCTGCAGACCACGTAAATGGTGTCAGTGACAGCAAGGATAAACCACTAAACTGATGACTATTATCTGTATGTTTGTTTATACACTTATTTTGTAGAAGTCCCCTTTTTTATTATGGAGATAAAATGGTTTGACTGGTACCTTCCCATAAATATTAATTGGGTCCTTACTCTAAAATGACTGCCCTTTCAACAATATTTTGACTTTATTTTTAAAACAAATTTTTGTTGTCTCTTCCTTTCACTTTTTTTTTTTTTTCTTTGAAGCATTTCAATTTTTTTTTAATTTGTCAATCAAGTGGAACTTGAAACTCATTTTTAATAAAGGCTTTCAGATTAAATTGGGAGATTTCCTTCGGTTTCTACTGCACAGGGGAATTACATAATTTAAAATGTGAAAAGTGGTGAGGTTTCCCCCCCCACCCCCCCCTGTTTCAGGGTGTTGAAAAAAGTCAAATCAAGTACGTTTTCTAGATCATTATGCCGTTGGAAGCTACTTATGCAAAAGATGAGTTAATCTAGCGGATGAATCACTTCATGAATTGCCCTTCAGCTTTATTTTTATTTTTTTTGTGTGGGGGTTCAAACCAATAAAAATGCGAGTGATTTAATCTATTTCATTAGATCTCCAACCCAACTGGAAAAAAACATTCCAAATGAATCCTGACATAACAGGTTACCAGCATAATCCTGTTTTTCGTGCCTGTGTAGGCAGTTATTATTTTTATGCTTGCATCAGTTGTCTGCATAATCTCTCAATATTAATGTTCTGTCAAGGATATAAATATGAAGTCTCTTTGCATTTATTTTCACTGCATCGTTTGAAGATTTAGACTGGTTTAAAAAAAAAAAAACGCATTTTGTAGATTTTTTTAAATTGTGATATCTCTCTATTCTCTTGTGCTTACCCTTCGGGCATATATTGAGAGACTGTCCTTCCGCCAGTCCTCTGGTTGGAGTGACCTTGTAAATAGTGTTCCATTGCCTTGACTAATGGCTCAGTGATCATTGATGCTCAGCTAGTCCAAAACCACTTTGTTGGAAGGTGAAAATAACTGTACAGGACACGAACGTGAAACAAAATATTTCTAAAGCAATGTTAAATAGCTCCATGTTATCGGACTGACTTGTTACAATGTGAAAATTAAGGGAGTACTTAATCTGTTGTCAATCCCAAAAAGGGTCAATCTACTTAAAGAGCTGTACTGTCAATCTTGCAAAGTAAAATGGAACTATAAATGGGGCTAGATCTGTCTTAAGCATTTTTTTTTCCTCCTCCCGTCCATATGGCTACTACTTTCAAATTTGAATGTTGGCCAAGAATGAGACATTTAACCTGATCATATAGGTAGATTTAGTGACTTCATGAACGTATTTAACAAATACTTGTGTATACATATACAAAACAATGACTTTAACTCTCAGGCCTCGTCCATAAGTGAGCGTGCTGGCACTAGTGCCATGACGTCCGGCGCTCATGTTGATCGGGCGATTCCTGGCCAGCTATGTGAGGGGGGTGTGCCTGTGATATCACGTGAGCAGTTCGCCCTCCCTGGCTGAACCGCGCACGTGGCATGGGCAAGCTCGACAAATACAAAAATATTTGTCTTGCCAAGTATCGCGCCTCTGCATGCTCAGGTGTGCACGCGCAGTATGGACCCAACAATTTACTTTAGTTGTTTTGATCGCTCGCGAGCAAGCTCTCAGCCTGGGCGCAGTCTTAAACGTTATCAATGATCTTAAAAGCCTTTGCACTTTATACATTTATTATTGTTAATGGTTTTCTGGTAATTCTAACTTTTGTGTCTAAAACAGTCCATCTCCTTTCTAGGATGCCACCCTCAGCCCCTCTGTCACTGCCCTGCTGAAGTGCTCGTTCTCTCACTGATGACAGAACAGGAGTAGTCTTCCGTTGCATTTCCTCAAAGTTCTGTTACTGCACCAGATTGCCCCATAAAAATAAAATAAGCAGTAGGCTGGACATGGTTACTATGCCAAGGCGTGCCAGGCCCTGTGATGTAATAGCTAGATCTAAAGACACCCACTGGGTTAATATGGTAAATGTGACTTACTATATAAAAAAATATTTTTTTACTAAGGAACCGATTGGACTGCCTTTTAAATAGGTTACTTTATTAACACAATGGTGGAAAAGGTCACCAGAACTATTTTGTCATGAGAAAGCACTGACTGGGCTGGAATGTGGTTATGGCAGCGGTGTGCAAACTGGGGGGCGGGAATTTCTAGGGGGGCGCGCGGTTGCAGAGCCCCCGCAGTTTCCCCCAGGCATGTAAATTAAATGCCGGGGCAGGCGCGAGGCCTCTGCAACTTCACTTACCTGCTCTCAGCCGGCTCTTCCCTGACACGTCGCCATGACAACGCGGCGTCAATGGCAATGCGTCACGTGATGTTATATGACGCGTGGAGCCTGAGAGCAGTTAAGGAGGGGGGAGCAGGCAAGGGGGAGCGCGGACTGAAAAGTTTGCGCACCCCTGGGTTACAGAGTGCCTTGGTGTTCTTTTTGGCTTTGCAACCATGTTATTGTTTAAATGCCATACTATGAATGGATCTAGGTTAAAACACCTTAACGATTGCTTTGTTTTCCCTGTAAGTATAATGCACAAAAATCTTAATAAATGTGGAGCATACATGTACATTTGAACACCCATTCAACAAATCATCTGTGTATTTTGTGGTGCGTAATTTATCACAGACTTATTTCTAAAAAAACGGCACACGGTGTTTTGATCTGATTCAACTTGGATACTTTTGGATCTATTTAGTGATTATTGCAAGAAAATATGCAGAATGTCTGCTTTTGGCCCTGTTCTATGTCCCAGAATCCTATGACCTTTGAAGTAGCACTGCCACCAAGTGGCAAAATATCGTATTGGCCCGAATATAGTATGGCATCGCACAAAAAAAGGCCCTAAAGTTTTGAAGATGTACTACATGAAAAATAAAAGGTGTTAGGCTGTGCATATAATACTGAAAAATAGTACTGTCCTGCGCTCTGGAATGTGTATCTAGTAGCCCATGAGCTGTAATGGATCAGGGGAGGGGGAGGATCAATCGGTCTAGAAGAGTAGCAGCACTGCGGCTGAAAGCTGGGTAGAGACTGAAGTGGGAGACGACTTATTCATGCAGCAATAATAGTGGGACTAGTGTGCAAAGGAGGCAGGAGAAATCTATTTACCTCCTATGTGTATATTCACATCCACCTACGATCCCGCTGCTGGCAGTGCTTATTCCACGCCGACCTCCATGATCTCTGGAAGTCTTCTCCCTCCCCCCTCTTCCGGGTGTCTCCGTCAACGAGTAGATGGCAATAGACAGTGAGAAAAAGACAGGCACTCACTCGTAATCCCAAAAATCAAAAAAAGGGGTAACCAGGTATAATTTAGCACAGGACAAGGCTTTATTGGAACATTGAGGTGCACAAACAAGAAAAAAAGGACCTCCCACGCGTTTCACGTAAGTGTTGCACTTTCTCAAGGAGCAGCAAATTACCTGAAGTACATTTAAATAGACTGACTAATTAGAAACCCGCATCAGACAGCTGTTTGCAGTGCATGTGAAAATCAAGCATATAAAACTTCTTAAAACATAACTGGTAAAATAATGTTATCACATGATGAGATCAAAAAGGAGAAAAGTGCATGATAACATGAAGTATTGGACACTGACTGCATATACTATAATCTGTATATATTTATTTAATCTCTAAATGTCAGTGTCTAGTTATCAATGCATTTGACTCCATAAAACGACACTACATAGTATTAAATATACTTCACTGGTAATTAGATGCATTTCCAATATATATATATATAGAGAGCAGAGTATAAAGAACTTTACTGCAACATACATTTGTGCAAGAAATATATGTATTAATTGTAACAAAAGCACTGTCTGAAAAAAACAACTAGCCATGCGCACTAGCACTCCTTTTGACACATATATATTATATTGTAATGGTAGGGGTTTCTCAGAGCTTGTTGGGTATCTGTGTTTATTAAGCATGGTATATAATAGCCTTGATCGAGTAGCGAATTAAAAACGATAAGTCTGCAGGTCCAGAATCTAATGCTTGATACAAGTTGTATATATGCCAAATACCAGGCACGCGACCACAGTGTTAGTTAATGATTCTCTAACGATTGCAATGCCGTGATGATCTTGGTTGGGGTGTGTGCCCGAAGCACAGTACTGCGTCTATACCCGTAGGGTATTGGTGTCAATTTATGTAGTCAGTCGCTCTGGAGCAGTGCTGTGTTCTGGCAGAGTGCTAGGTGGGAACTAAAGTATAGTACCTAGTATGCCTAGATAGTAGTCCTAAATGGACATAGCTGGCGTAGCTGGCTCGTCAGATCTTTGAACATGCATTCATTGAATCATACTGTAGGTATATGCTCTCACATAGGGGATCTTTTTCTCTTTTGTGTCCATGATTAACCCTCACCCCTGATTGTAGCACCTACGAACCACCTTGGTTTACTGAGCTGTAGCGAGGGATTACTTTCCCTCACCCCCCTTCTTTCCCTGAGTACACTATAGATGTAAAAAGTATGGAGTATAGGCAGCACTCCCAAAAGTGATAGATGCCGGTTGGAGAAGTATGAAGTCCTATCTATAGTACACAGGGATAGGAGGATTCCCAGCACATTGAATAAATGAAGATACGACACTGGGTATATGTCAAAAAGAAAATATCTGTATTGAGTGAACAAACAGATGTTACACATGAAGCTATATTCTGGTCAAAGTGTATGTACACATAAGAACCAAAACGGGAGGGTGGGGGAAGGGGAAGACACAAAGGTAGCGGGGAGGAGGGGAAGGGGAAAAGGGTATAAGACAACAGTGGGAAGGTGTAGTATGATAGGATGAGGGAAGCAATGTTTCGGGGTGTAATGCCCCTTCAGGCCTGTTCCCACAGACCCATAGGGCGTGTGGTACTTCCCTTCAGTCCATCCACATACTCCTCCCTCCGTTGGGATAAAAAGGTATATTGTACAGTGTCACGTGTTTAGTCAGATAGTAAATGTACTATGGAATTGAATGTCACTTAATAAATACACTTAAAAAAATCTCCATAAACATTAGAGTATTTCTGCTTGACCCTTTGCCTCATCAGTACAAGACTTTTGATATAAATGAAATGTGAGCCTTCCTGGTTTTATCACTACCATTTGTACTGTATGAAGTTAATTGATTAATATGTAGTTTGCTCCGTATGTAGGAAACCATTGGTAGCAGCGTAAGGGGGCAGCATTGATTCACTTGTAGTGGAACCTCAAATCATTGAGTATTCCAAAGGTGTGCTTTAACTCTAGAATGAATAGATACCCTGTTCCGATCCTACTCAACAGCATTACATTTGGTCATGTCTCACCTTTTAGAGAATTACATTTGGAATCATATTCAGTTTATTTGGGGTTTGTTTTTCAATATGAATCTCTGATGCAACACTGCTCATCAATTGGATTTAAAATGTAGATAGGATCTGAAGTTAAGATTAATAAATGTATATATTTAAAGCTGCAAAATGTGAATGCTTTTTTTAATCAGTTCTGTAGTATTAGATAATACGGTCTGCATTTTTTTTTAAACGCATACCATTTTAATGATTTTTTATTTATTGATCATTCTATCATTGCTACAGCAACCATTTAGAAAGTCACCCACTTCCTCTTTTGAAACCGGCTCTGATACAGACATTTTTTGAGCTCTGCACTCTGGCAACAAAGTATCACAAACAGATCTGTTTCTGTATTCAGCAGACTATCTACGGCTATGAAAGCTGTAACAATAATGTGTTGTACTTGCTAATACGTTACATATCAGCTGCAACATTTGACAGACTGCATCAGTTAGGCGGCCATTTAGTTAGGCGGCCATTTAGTTAGGCACGCAATCAGGATTTATAACAGGTGCACCAATCGACCGACAGCTTAGGTAAGAATGTAGAATTAAACATTGTCATATGCTTTACATGAAAATGGGAAGAAAAAAAAAGGGGGGGGGAAATGTAGTATTGCTGCTTTAAGCTTCCATTTGGTGAGCAGTTCTGCTATGTTTAAAATATTGAAGTTCAGACATATTACAGTTGATGGATGCCTGACACAAAAGATAGAGGAAATATCACAAGTGTTCAAATAGAAAAATTACTTTGCACACCACATGTTATCTCTGCTAAACTCTTCCAGCACTTCTTAAGATATTTCCCACATAGGTTGCTGATGTGGCGGAACAACTGATAAACTGACATTGAAAGAAATCTTTTAAAATACCTGAATTCATTTCAATTTAATTTAAAAAAGTAAAATCTGAGAAGTTGATACAAAATGGAATCAAGGATCATTACTCAATTTTTCGAGTGGATGCAAAAAAACATTGCATCAAACAACTAACTAAGGTTGAGTCCATGGTGTGGGAGACCGCGAGGAGGCGTCCCCACAGGGCGCGATCAGACTGCCTTAAGGCAGTGATTGTGCCTATAGACCGTGCGGGCGCACGTGAGCGGAGGCAGGAGAGGGCGCGTGTTGCGCAAGAAATCAGTTGAAACTGATTACTTGGCGCAACACGCAGGTCACGTGAGCGGTTCGCCAGCTCCGTGATGCCCATAGGAACGCCCCCCCATGGCCCTTCGACCATGGCCAGGGAAAGCACCTGCTTTCCGTCAGCCTCTGCACACCTCAGCGCGGGCGAAGGCACCATGGCCCGGGACTAGGGATGTATGTTGCTCTATTACTTCCACACCATGTTGCATTTCTCAATAGATAGTTTGTGAGTTACTTGCCTGCCACAGCTTATATAAAGTGGGTATGGGTTTCAGTGCCTGGTCCCATGTCACTTTTGAAGTGAAACGTCTTAGCTGATGGTAGGTCGTTGGAAAATCTCATAGGGTAAAATGGGTTGAGTTGTGACTTCCTATGAAACAGAAGTAGCATACTGTGCATGTGCAGACTGGAGCAGGGGGGGGGTGAGTGTGTGTGTGTGTGTTCTCTCTTGCTATCCTGTGGCGGTTAGAATGATGGAGGGAGGTTGAAGGGAGGGGGTTGTGAGAGGATGAAAATACAGTCACACTCTAAGTTATGGTGGCTGAAAAAGACGGCAAGAAACCTCCACCATATTGCATGTATCAAATAAAAAGATCGCTTGTGAGCAAATTCACATGTCTTAGACATGTCTGCAACCCTGCCTTTCACCATTATCACCTAGCATACAATGCTTCCCCTGCAGCAAGGGATTCTGGGAAATGACATGCAAATGAGCACACTGTGTCACCTTTTGCCTGAAACCATTTGTACATGGAACCCCTATAAGCTAATGCTAGCTGTTAACAGAAGCACAGCATGGGAATCAGATGCAAAGCCAGAGAGAAAACACACTCTCTCTCTCTCTCTCTCTCTCTCTCTCTCTCTCTCTCTCTCTCTCTCTCTCTCTCTCTCTCTCTCTCTCTCTCTCTCTCTCTCTCTCTCTCTCTCTCTCTCTCTCTCTCGGGAATGGGGAGAGGGGATGGAGAATGGGGTAGGGGAGAAGGGAGGGAGAGATGGTAGGGAGGAGAGGGGACGGGAGGGAGAGGGGTAGGGAAAAGCAGAGGGAGGGAGATTGGGCAAGGGGGAGGAACAATGAGAAATGGGAGGGGAGAGGAGAGGGAGAATAGGGAGGGATAATGGGGAGGGGATAGGGGAGGGAGATTGGGAGAGCAGAGGTATGATGGGGGAGTGGGAGGGAGAAAGAGGAAGGGGGAGAGGAGAGAGAGAGGGAGAATGGGGAGGGGAGAGTGAAGGCAGGATGGAGAGGGAGGGAGAATTGGGGAGGGAGAGAGTGGGAGGGAAAATGGGGTAGGAGAATGGGGAGGGTGTGTGAAAATGGGGGAGGGGAGGGAGAATAAGAGAGGAGATGGGAGGGGAGGGAGAATAAGAGAGGGGAGAGGGGAGAGGGAGAGAGGTAGAATGAGGGGGAGGGAGAATCGGGAGGGATAATGGGGAGGAGGCAGGGGAGGGAGATTGGGAGAGCAGAGGTAGGATGGGGGAGGGGGAAAGGGGGAGGGAGATTGGGGAGAAGAGAGAGGGAGGAAGAATGGGGGAGGGGTGAGTGAAGGCAGGATGGAGAGGGAGGGAGGATGGGGGAGGGGAGAGTGAAGTCAGGATGGGGATGGGAGAGGGGGAAGGAGAATGAGGGGGAAGGAGAATGAGAGTTGGGGAGGGATAATGAGGGGTAGAGGTAGAATGAGGGGGACAGGTACAACGAGGGAGTGGGGAGAGATAATGGGGAGGGATAATGGGGGAGGGGACAGGGGAGGGAGATTGGGAGGGAGGGGGGGGGTGGGATGGAGGATGGGGGAGGGGAAAGGGAGAATGGGGGAGGTGAGAGGTAGAGGGGGAAGGAGAATGATGGAGATCGGAAGGGAGAATGAGGGGGAAGAGAGGGAGAATGAGAGGGAAGGGAGAATGGGGGAGGGGATGGAGGAGGGGACAGGGGAGGGAGATTGGGAGAGCGGAGGGAGGATGGGGGAGTGGGAGGTAGAATGAGGGGGAAGGGGGAGGGAGAATGAGGGGGAAGGGAGAATGAGAGAGGGGGAGGGGGATTGAGGGAGGGGGAATGAGGGAGGGAGAGAGGGGTAGAGGTCGAATGAGGGAGGGGGAGGGGGAGGGAGAATGGGGAGGGAGATTGGGAGAGCGGAGGGAGGATGGGGGGGTGGGAGAAAGAGGAAGGGGGAGGGGAGAGATGGGGAGGGAGATTGAGGGAGAGGAGAGGGGGAGGGAGAATGCAGGAGGGGGGAGAGAGAATGGGGGAGAGGGAGGGGATTTGGGGAGGTGGGTCTTCAGAGCTCAATGCCATTCATTTCAGCTCCGGGGACCCTGTGATTCCTAAGATACTTACCTCTGTAGGGGGTGCTGGTATCTCTCTTCAGTTTCAATGTCTCGGTCAGGGCGGCCAATAAGAAACCATGACCGGGACATTTAAACTGCAGAGAGATATTGGTAGCACCTACAGGGCAAACAGAAGGTGGGAAGTGAATCCCCTGGTCGGTGCTTCCAAGTACAAAGTGGTGTGGAGATCTGGTATAAATGTTCTTTTTTCAAAACCATAAGCAATAATAAATATAATAGGAACTAATGTCCGGCCTTAAAGCCCTTAGCGGCGAGAAACGCGTCAGAGGACCTTTCTGTCAGCTTGATTTTTGCTATTATGCACAATAAATATTTTCATTTTGCCTGCCTCCAGCCCTGCCTTTTTCTGCTGTGCTCAGCCCTTACCCGATACCAGTTTTAGCACCTACAGAGATTTGTATTTTGGGAAGCGGGGGTCCCCGGAGCGGAGATTAATGGAGATCAGCTCCGGAGACGCCCAACTTCAAATCTATTAAAAAATATATACTGTATATATTTTATCACCTATTCCAGACTGGCATTAGCCCTGCCTTTTCTATGTATATAATGGGCAATATATTGGCCATTATATACATAGGCAAGATAAGTAAAACAACCTGAAATAGATGATTAAATTGTAAATTCAAATACATTACAATACATATTAACCCCACAGTAGTCCACGGTCCACAGTCGCTGACCAAAAAAGGGCTACAAATCAGTTAATATAAACATAGAACTACAAAACCTACCCCCCTTGGCCACCTTAGTGGGTAGTAAAGCATTTCCATGCAATGCTTTACTAACCGCTAAGGTAACCAAAGGGTCATCCCCTCCATCCACTCCCCCCTCCCTCAGGACCTAACCACCCTCACAGGGGCAACTACTCCCATCTCCCACCCCCTACCCCCAACAAAACACCCCCCACATACACACTTGTGGCTAATAGAGATATTGCCCATAGAAAAGCATTATAAAACCCCACACAGTGAACAAAATATACATTATGATAAAATAAGAACAATAAGAACAATAAGAATAAGGGAGTGGGGAGAGATAATGGGGAGGGATAATGGGGGAGGGGACAGGGGAGGGAGATTGGGAGGGAGGGGGGGGGTGGGATGGAGGATGGGGGAGGGGAAAGGGAGAATGGGGGAGGTGAGAGGTAGAGGGGGAAGGAGAATGATGGAGATCGGAAGGGAGAATGAGGGGGAAGAGAGGGAGAATGAGAGGGAAGGGAGAATGGGGGAGGGGATGGAGGAGGGGATGGAGGAGGGGACAGGGGAGGGAGATTGGGAGAGCGGAGGGAGGATGGGGGAGTGGGAGGTAGAATGAGGGGGAAGGGGGAGGGAGAATGAGGGGGAAGGGAGAATGAGAGAGGGGGAGGGGGATTGAGGGAGGGGGAATGAGGGAGGGAGAGAGGGGTAGAGGTCGAATGAGGGAGGGGGAGGGGGAGGGAGAATGGGGAGGGAGATTGGGAGAGCGGAGGGAGGATGGGGGGGTGGGAGAAAGAGGAAGGGGGAGGGGAGAGATGGGGAGGGAGATTGAGGGAGAGGAGAGGGGGAGGGAGAATGCAGGAGGGGGGAGAGAGAATGGGGGAGAGGGAGGGGATTTGGGGAGGTGGGTCTTCAGAGCTCAATGCCATTCATTTCAGCTCCGGGGACCCTGTGATTCCTAAGATACTTACCTCTGTAGGGGGTGCTGGTATCTCTCTTCAGTTTCAATGTCTCGGTCAGGGCGGCCAATAAGAAACCATGACCGGGACATTTAAACTGCAGAGAGATATTGGTAGCACCTACAGGGCAAACAGAAGGTGGGAAGTGAATCCCCTGGTCGGTGCTTCCAAGTACAAAGTGGTGTGGAGATCTGGTATAAATGTTCTTTTTTCAAAACCATAAGCAATAATAAATATAATAGGAACTAATGTCCGGCCTTAAAGCCCTTAGAGGCGAGAAACGCGTCAGAGGACCTTTCTGTCAGCTTGATTTTTGCTATTATGCACAATAAATATTTTCATTTTGCCTGCCTCCAGCCCTGCCTTTTTCTGCTGTGCTCAGCCCTTACCCGATACCAGTTTTAGCACCTACAGAGATTTGTATTTTGGGAAGCGGGGGTCCCCGGAGCGGAGATTAATGGAGATCAGCTCCGGAGACGCCCAACTTCAAATCTATTAAAAAATATATACTGTATATATTTTATCACCTATTCCAGACTGGCATTAGCCCTGCCTTTTCTATGTATATAATGGGCAATATATTGGCCATTATATACATAGGCAAGATAAGTAAAACAACCTGAAATAGATGATTAAATTGTAAATTCAAATACATTACAATACATATTAACCCCACAGTAGTCCACGGTCCACAGTCGCTGACCAAAAAAGGGCTACAAATCAGTTAATATAAACATAGAACTACAAAACCTACCCCCCTTGGCCACCTTAGTGGGTAGTAAAGCATTTCCATGCAATGCTTTACTAACCGCTAAGGTAACCAAAGGGTCATCCCCTCCATCCACTCCCCCCTCCCTCAGGACCTAACCACCCTCACAGGGGCAACTACTCCCATCTCCCACCCCCTACCCCCAACAAAACACCCCCCACATACACACTTGTGGCTAATAGAGATATTGCCCATAGAAAAGCATTATAAAACCCCACACAGTGAACAAAATATACATTATGATAAAATAAGAACATTATCAAACTCTAGCATTTTAATCCATTGATTGTCACTATGGCTACCTAAGCCATCAAGGGGGGCCTAGATAGCCACATTGGCAATCAATGAACAACCTAAATGAATAAATAAATAAATAAAGGTATCACTTACCCCTGCTTCATCCTCAGAGGAACCATCAGATAAATCCAATAAAGGGCCGATGCCCATCCATAAAAATTATTTTAAAAAACAATCCTAGTCTAATGGCCCATAAAAATTTGAATCCAACAAACCTTGAAAAATTAATCCCCGCCCGATAGCACAAAAATAAACCAAAAAAATATCGAGCAGGAACAATAAATCCAATCCGGAAGCAATGGATCCTCTGTTGATAAAGAGCCGTCTCTGGTGAGTAGTTCTTCTTTGTTACTTTAAAGATGTCTTCTTGCTTTTCTCTTCTTCTTGGGACTGATCCGTGGAAATCCCCCGGATCAACGGAACCGGAAGATCTGGATTACCACATGTAAACCAAATGCTTTTGTGGTTTCTTGTGGTTTAATGACTGAGGCCTTACAGTTAAACTGGCAGGATACATTACATCAGAGCAGGGGAGTGCAAAGTTTTTAACCCCACCCCCACTCCCCCCCCCCGCCTCCTTACCTCCTGCCTCGTGCCCACTCTCCTCCTCGGATCCGACGTCAAATGATGTCGCGGGGTAATGTGACGTCACATTACCATGGCAAACGTGACATCACGTGATGCTGCATCGTCATTTGACGCCGGTTACCATGGCGATGCGTCGCTGAAGATCCGGTAAGAGGAGCTGCAGAGGCCTCACGCGGTCCCCCCCGGCACTTAATGTAAGTGCCTTGGGGGAGAGCGTGGGACCTCTGTAGCTGCCGCGCCCCCTCCCCCTGGAAATTCTACCACCCCCCACTATGCGCACCGCTGCATCAGACAATTATAAGAGGGAAACTGTGATATTAGATGTCTGCAGCAGGTTGCCAGGAAAAAAAAATCTAGTATCCAATTTATTGCAGCCATGTTCTCTGGAATTGAGAAAGGGATGGTATAAAAATACATTGTAAATTATAAGCAACATATCGTATTTATAATGTTATCCTGTACATTGACATCTTGTACGGTATTTTTTACTGAGATCACAAAATCTTCCTGATAGATGCGCTGTCTTCATTTTCAGCACTAAAATACATTTTGCTTGTTCTAGTTTATTTTTCCTAAAAAAAAAAAATTACAAATAAAAACAGTCTCTGCTCAATTGATACAGCTGTTGCGAATACACTGCTTGCTCCTTAATGTTGTTTTACTTAACCTAGATGCAAATTAATGTATATCTCTTTAACTTTAGTCCTCGAAGGTCACAATTACATAGCATAGCAGCATCCCAGTAATACTTGAGCCCAATTTGCATGCAATAAACCGATGCAAATTATAATGAAGCTCCTTTAAATATATGTTGTTGTCCTGGAAACCTGTTCTGATTGCGGCCCCAAAGTCCATCTTTTAGCCTTTACCTGCAGTGTCATAATTAAGCGCTTCTGACCTATTGTTCCTTTACATTTTATTCATGGATTTTGCACAGTTTTGCTTATTAAAGGTCAAAGAGTTGCTGAAAAGCCCAGAATGATACAATTATTGTCTTTTAATTGCCACTCTGCATGTTTTCATGTTATTCCAACTCTACCTGCCCCTTTCTGGCTAAACAAGACATCAAAACAAAGGGGATACATGAATATTAATTTGTCATTTTATCTCGAGTACTTCAGTATTAGGCGATACCTTTTTATTTGGACTAACAATTGAACTAACACGGCTATTTCTACTTAATTCTTCATTTTATCTTAAAAGTATACTGTTACCAAAACCGGGTGCTGCAAACATTTAGGCATCATTTGATGTAGAAACGTGCATCTCTTAGCACAGTGGCCAACGTATGATGATGGTACAGTATTTAGGATACAGTACTACTATTTATTTTTTTATATTCAACTATAATTTTTTTTACTTAGGTAGAAATAAAATTATCGCTTAACATTTGATAGAGCTGATTTGGGATATTTGTTCAATTTGAAATCTTTATTATTGGAGTCTGATCCATCTGACTCACAGGAATTAGATACCATAGCAGAGGTTGCATGTACTATTCTTCACTTGGATATTAGTGTCTCTGTTACCCCTATTACACTAGCCCAATTGTTCATTCTCCATTACGGCCCAAGTCTTTATTTTATCCCTACGAGTTGCTATATTAATTCATTTTACACTCTTGTGTTGGCGATATTTAACAGCACGTGCCAATCACAGTCCAAAATGAGAGACAACCTGACTAAAGGTGAGAAAATGGCACTAAAGGAACGTAAAGATAATCTTGATATTGTTGTAAAACAAGCAGATAAAAGTGAGAGTCTTATCATACAAGATAAAACAGATTATATTAATGAAGCCTAAAGATTGTTGGGAGACACAAATTATTATGTGCTACTGGAGAAAGACTCTACAGATCAATATGAGCAAATGTATGATTTACAGCTCTCCAATTCTAAAAATAATTGTATTATATCTGAGTTTGAATTTAAGATTTTGCAGCATCCAACATCCCACCGTGCTGGAATTCTACCATCTTCCTAAGGTTCACAAAGAGACAAAAACATCTCAGCCAATAAATAAATACGTATGGTACTCCATCTTGTTCATTATCATTTGTACATGCAAAAGAATACTTAGTATTCGATCAGTCCCAGGTATAATATAAGTAGAGATCAGGCCGTACGAGTATAGTCCAATATCAGCTGGTCTTGCGGGGATAATTTGGATTTGTTATCCATGCTACAGATATTCAAAAAGAGAAAGAAAAAGAAAATAACACCATTTTATATCACAAAATCGGAGGGTAACATATGGGTCCACACTTATATATTCTGAAGTAAAAAGTTGCATTGAGACCACTCAGGGTCAGAAGGATGAATGTCACCACATAGTTTTGCCGATCACAACATAAGCCTCCCTCTCCAACCAAACTCCAGTTCAAGCACTCGTACTATAACCGATGTTTGGTGGAGGAGGGAGGCTAATAGGCTAAATATTTCATTATTATTCACATAAGTAATTAAGAATGCTAAAAAGGTTGGAGGAGATTTTAAACTAGGATGGAGGGGGGAGGGGAATGAAACAGATAATGAACTAAATGGAATAGGTGAGGATACAAGGTGGTATGGAGGTAGAATGGGGGCAAGTGCAAGTTTGACAAGCAGTGAGATACCCATAGTAAATAGAGATAATACTAGAAAACTTCTAAAGACTAAACCAAGTGGGAGCAGAAAGGAAGGAGCAGATAAGATAATAGTACAGGCTGAAAAATAACTTAAATGCATGCTTGCTAATGCAAGAAGCCTGACAGATAAAATGGGGGAGCTTGAATTAATAGCTACAAGGGAGCAGTATGATATCATAGGCATTAATGAAACATGGTGGGATGAAACTCATGACTGGACAATTAATTTAAAGGGGTATTCTCTTTTTCAGAAGGATCGAACAAATAGAAGGGGAGGTGGAATATGTCTATATGTTAAACCAGATCTAAAACCTATTATAAGGGATGATGTCTATGAAGGGAATGATGAAAATGTAGAGACCTTGTGGATAGAAATTAGCAGTGGAGGTAAAAGTATAAAGAAAATGTTTGTGGGAATATGCTATAAACCACCAAATATCTGTGAGATTGAGGAAGCTAAAATACTTTTGCAAATGGAGCAGGCATCAAAACTGGGTCATGTTTGCATAATGGGGGATTTTAATTATCCAGACATAGACTGGGGCAATGAGATTAGCATTACAACAAAAGGAAACAGGTTTTTGGGCGTGCTTAAAGATAATTGTATGACCCAAATTATTGAGGAACCAACCAGGAGAGGGGCAGTTCTGGATTTGGTCATATCAAACAATGTAGAAGTAATAACAAATAATCAAGTCCTGGAACATTTGGGTAACAGTGATCAAAACATGGTCTCATTTGAAATAAATTATCAAAAAACAGATTACTTGGGTTCAACAAAGACTTTAAACTTTAGAAAGGCAGATTTTAATAAACTGAGGTCTAATCTAGTAGTAATACAATGGGATGATGTTTTTGCAGGGAAAAATGTAGAAGATAAATGGGTAGTCTTTAAAACATTGTTAGAAAAACACTTATCAGTGTATACCCTTGGGTAATAACTATAAAAGAAATAAGTCAAAACCAATGTGGCTAAATAAACAGGTAGGGGAGGAAATGGACAAGAAGAGGAAGGCGTTTAGATTCTTTAAGTCAGAAGGGACAGAGACATCGTATCAGAATTATAAGGAATGTAACAAAAATTGCAAAAGGGCAATTAAATAACAAAAATGGATAATGAAAAAAAGATTGCAATAGAAAGTAAGGTCAACCCTAAAAAGTTCTTTAAGTACCTTAATAACAAAAAAATGAGAAAAGAAAATATAGGACCCTTTCAGTGTGAGATGGGTAGGCAGATTATTGGAGATAAGGAAAAAGCAGAGGTATTAAACAAATTCTTTGCCTCTGTGTTTACCAGGGAAGAATCAAGTTCAATAGTAGCGCCACAGAAGGAAGCCACAACCTCCATATTAATGACCAATTGGTTAACTGAGGAAGAAGTTCATAAGCGACTTGAAAAAATTAAAGTAAATAAGGCACCTGGCCCCGATGGCATACATCCAAGAGTTCTCAAGGAGTTAAGCTCAGTAATAGCAAAACCATTATATTTAATATTCAAGGACTCCATTTCCACAGGCTCAGTACCACAAGATTGGCGTAAAGCAGATGTGGTGCCTATATTTAAAAAAGGAGCTAGGTCACACCCGGGGAATTATAGACCTGTAAGCCTGACTTCAATAGTAGGGAAACTACTTGAAGGTTTAATACGGGATAATATTCAGGAATACCTAATGGAAAACAAAATTATTAGTAATAGTCAGCATGGATTTATGAAGGATAGATCTTGCCAAACTAACCTTATTTGTTTCTTTGAGGAGGTAAGTAGGAATTTAGACCAGGGTAATGCAGTTGATATGGTCTACTTAGGCTTTTGATACGGTTTCACACAAGAGGTTGGTATACAAAATAAAGAAAATTGGACTCAGTAATAATATATGCACCTGGATTGCAAACTGGTTAAAGGACAGACAACAGAGCGTTGTCATAAATGGAACTTTTTCAGGTTAGGCTAAAGTCGTGAGTGGAGTACCACAAGCACACAGTACTTTTATAAGCAAACCTGCCACAGTAAAAGTGAAGAATATCATCGACTTCATCCATTTCATTCTGCTACCGTACTCTATTCAAGGTGCAGCCTTATTGAAGAAAGATTATCATAAAATACCCATCATTTTAAGTGGCGACTTTAATATAAACACCGACTCTGAAGAAGCACTGCTGCTTATTACATTCATGTAAGAAACATTCAATTTCCCCCTCAACATCAATCCAGCCATTCCAACTACAAGATCAGGTGATGCAGGCTTTCAACAGCATTTAGATACTTTACAATCCAAAATAAATGTATCTTACTTTTGTTATCATATGTCAATTGTATCATGTATTCCAACTGATACTATGAACATTTCTGCAGACAAATAAAAACAACAAATGATACTCTCAAAAGTCTTTCATTCAATCAAAAACATCAAAATCAAAATACAATTTCAGTGACAAAACACAAAGAAGTTTCACTTAGAACGCGAGTGCTAAGCACACACGCCGTCTTTTTTTATATTTAAACACCAAAGCACCACTATTTTTTAATGAATACACTAACATTTCCACTTTCTTTCACAGAAAGAGAAATTCATTTTAAATAGACTCTGTTTCTATATCTAGAAAATCAAGAGTGTATAAATCATTCTAAATTTTAGTACAGGCATAGCACCACTAATTCCTTATAAAGAGCTTCAATCACTTCTTGCTGTCAATGTACCAAGTTGTTTTTCACTTATTTTCCCAATGTGCATCTGCTTGTGTTATAGCAAGAGTTAGAGAGGTGTAAGGTCATGCAGATATTAAAATGTGAATTACATTCTGTGTTTGGTCCTGTATTTTTTTTTCTTTTGGTATGTAAGGAGTCTATGGCAGATCTTTTCTGGCTAACCACCTGCATCAAATGTCAGACATTTATTTAATACATTGCTCATATTTGATGCAGACATGCTATTTTTCCTGTTTGACTGCTTTAAAATCAATGTCACATTCAGATGAGTTTAGTTGATCAAATTTACCTAGAGATGCTTAGAGCCATGACATAAGAAATTATTATTTTATTTTTAATAACCAGTCCTGCCAGCAACGGTATACATGTAATGTAAAATTGATACCATTACCTAGCAGGGGGTCTATTCATTCAAACATCCACACAGATATTTAGTGTAGTTAAGAAATGTCTTCTCTGTGATGGATCATGATGAAGTTAATTACTGAAGCACAGCAAATGATATCAGGAAAGAACTATTTAAGCGCTGAAATTACAATAGACACATTTATTCTGCTCACATCCCTAACCTTTATCTCCCCCCCTCCCACCTCTATTTAAGATTCCTTGTACCATATTATCTACCACACGCAGCTAAATGTATATATACCTGGGCTATTCCTACTAGGAGAGTATTCAATTAATCCAATACATTCTTGTATCTCCCACCCTTCCGCTTTTAAAACAAGACATCTAGTTTTAGCATTTACTTTTCTTTACATTACATTGAACTTTTTTATCTTTATTACTTGGTTAATACTTTAGTAGCCTCACTGCTTTCTCCTACTGTATTCTCAATTATTTACACCTAGCTGGGTTTGATAAAGAATTGGGATATATATTTGTACAAAAACTGATGAATCAGACTGCTCTCCTTTGTAAAAGGTCCTAAAAGATGCAGGTGCAAAGGGTAAACATATATGACAAAACAAAGGACCCCAAGAGGTAGAGTCAAGAAAGCAGCCCCGAATTATGCACACATGGCCTAGTAAATGGTATATGGCATAATAGCCTATATGGATGATTTCTGCTACGTGGTATACTATAGTCTGAAGGAGAGGGTTAAAATTGAAAATAACAACGTTTTATTACATCTAATTCATTAAACACTCACATATTAAAAACATAGATGATCCTCATAGTGGAGTCAGAGTAACCCTAAATCAGTACAAATGACTAATCCTTATTCATTAATTAGTGTAGGGTCCTCACAAGCTGCAGACATAGGAGTAAATATGACCCCTTAATATCCTGTACAGTAGCAGTAGTAATCACTGTGTGATAAGGGATAGTGACAATCTAATTGCTATACGGTATATGGGAGTAGACTGCTAGATAAACCAGGGGTAACACAGTATTGGGTTTTACATATGATACTATTAATCTGATGGCATACTCATCAGAAGCCTAAACACAGATTTACGCTAGGTGTTTCATGTGGGTGCAGTGTGGTGTTTACCCATATATAGTATAGTCGGGTAAGCAGAGTTAGCCCATCAGGTGCATCTGAAACAGCATAGTAGCTGATGCGTGTATATCATCAATTTCACGAGATAAGTAACGGCAAAATATCATAAATATGTATGTGTGGTCTCTCTCAGCAACTGGCCCAGCTCTGGGCACCAATCGTGTTTCATTCGGTATGACTCACGGTTCTGTAGAAGGTGATGCCGTGTCTCGATCCTCCAAATGTTTAGAGTTGCACCGCCAACCCTCCCGCTACTGCACCGTCGCATAGGGCGGTCACATGACCGGCGGTGATGTCATCCAGGAAAGCAGCAACCACCCGGCGTGCTGTCCAGCAAGGAAGGGTAGAAAACTCCTCCAGCAGGAGGCAAGAACGGAGCACAGCCGTGAAGCAAGCAAGGGTAACGGAGGTGGTGACTAAAAAAACTTATTGGGCAAAAGTGTACAGCTGATCCATCAGCTGAGGATCCATCAGCTGTACACTTTTGCCCAATACGTTTTTTAGTCACCACCTCCGTTACCCTTGCTTACTTCACGGCTGTGCTCCGTTCTTGCCTCCTGCTGGAGGAGTTTTTTACCCATATATAGCAGGAGGCTAACGGTACTTCCTTTTTGTAAGGAATCCGGTTCTGCTTTTGGTTATAACCTTGCAGAACTGTGCAGTTTCTAGTTACTCCCTCTGGCAATCTACAGTATAAGCACCTGTGCTAGCTTTCTCTGCTGCCCAAGCCGGTGCTCCGTCATTGGAGGAATTCTCACACGCCTCCCCTCTGTGATTGGCTCACTGCCCTTTATGTGCTGGGCTTCGGCACTGAGTTAGTGCCGAGCATAACCCTTCACTGGATATTACTGTGTTCAGCCACAAGACTCTTGGCTTGTCTCCTTTGAGTACTAACCTTTCGAGTTCTTGTTATTAGTTCCAGAGGCCTGCTGCTACTCTCCATGCAGAGGCCTGAGTTCCTGTGTTCCAGAGGCCTGCTGATACTCTACACACAGAGGCCTGAGTTACTGTGTTCCAGAGGCCTGCTGATACTCTACACGCAGAGGCCTGAGTTCCTGTGTTCCAGAGGCCTGCTGATACTCTACACACAGAGGCCTGAGTTACTGTGTTCCAGAGGCCTGCTGATACTCTACACGCAGAGGCCTGAGTACCTGTGTTCCTGAGGTCTGCTGCTGCTACACTCCACGCAGAGACCTGTCCCAGACTCCTGTGCTGAAGCATTGGTTTGCCAGCACTGGTCTCCCTGCTTGGACTACGACTACCCAGATATCTCCTCTCCCGACTCTGAGTCGTCCAACGACTACGCTGTTCTCTCCCATCCTGAATCCGGCCTGTTTGACTACAAACTTCGCACTCCGGACCAGTCTGCGCGGTCTAAAGTCGGTGATTTCATAACCCCACCTCAGCCCCGCGGTCCGAGCCTGGGTTTGTGGCGAGCACAATCGTAACACTTTTACTTGCTAATTTGAGCAGGTATGGGACACCAGGGAGGGATTCATTAGCATTAGACTGTTGCTTGATATATATGCCCTTTACAGTGGGTTCATGATATGACATTCAAGTATATAATCTGATCCATGGTACATCCATCAGAGTAATAGTATCATATGTAATACCCAATACTGTGTTACCCCTGGTTTATCTAGCAATCCACTCCCATATACCGTATAGCAATTAGATTGTCACTATCCCTTATCACACAGTGATTACTACTGCTACTGTACAGGATATTAAGGGGTCATATTTACTCCTATGTCTTCAGATTGTGAGGACCCTACATTAATTAATGAATAAGGATTAGTCATTTGTACTGATTTAGGGTTACTCAGACCCCACTATGAGGATCATCTGTTTTTAATATGTGAGTGTTTAATGAATTAGATGTAATAAAACTTTATTATTTTCAATTTTAACCCTCTCCTTCAGACTATAGTATACCACGTAGCAGAAATCATCCATATAGTCTATTATGCCATATACCATTTACTAGGCAATGAGTGCATAATTCGGGGGTGCTTTCTTGACCCTACCTCTTGGGATATATATTTGTAGCAAGAAGCAAAGGTCAGCTGGTTATAGAACAAGAGGTATATTTATTACATAAAAGCTTTTCAACGTAATTGTAATGTTAGCGCTGGTGTCCGTCTCTATGTCCCAGACCTAGAATAACATTTAGTAACCTACATTAATGGTTATATTTCTCTGGATCATATTAATGCTGTCTCAGAAGTCCACAGGAAGTTATTACCATCTTTAGAGATAAAATAAATCAAACCTTGCTTCCAATTATAATGTAACTAAAAGGAAAATGGATGTGTATTTCCTATTAACGTCAAATTTACATTTTACCTAAAGTCATTGCATATCTCCAAGTACAACCTCTCTTTGTTATGAACACTTCCATATGGCAGCTTAAATTTCCTTCTTTATAACATTTTGACCAATTACTTTCGATTTTATCTGGCACATTTCTTTGTTCTTTTCTTCTATTATGTTATTTCATGTAAGTTTCTCCCACCCATCCCAATGCTTTATAACCATTGTCAGTGCAAAGAAATGTCCCTTAAAAGATATATAACTTTAAAAAAAAAAAATACTCTAAGAGTTAAAGATTACAAAAGCCACCTTTAAAGCCCCACATCAAAATACTTTGGCAGATCATGGAGGTAATTTATGAAAGTCTCCCAGCTGCAAAACTGGTGTAAAAACATTGCACAAGATTAACTACAGAAAAAAATACCATTGCTATGAATTACCTTTTCTTTCTTTGATTAATCTAATATTGTTTTTGCATCAGTTTAACACCATCTTTTTATCACTATTTTTATCTAGTCTAGGGAAGGTTTCGATCTAATATGTATTTTTGAATGAGGGATTTAGCTTTTTAGCTTTTAGTGTTCGTAGGGTTTGTTTATTGTACTGCTTCACTGTGCTGTTTTTCAGGTATATAATCACTATAGGATGTGATACCTTTTAGGTGACTGTCATTCAAAGATGAAAGCTCTGTACACCATAACTCAATTAACGAAGACAACTAATATTAGTCCCATAAAAGGTTTTAATCCTACAACAAATCTGCATTTCTCCAGGAGCAATACGAGTACAAGAGCTTGGAACAACATAACCTATAATATATGATTTATTCATTTTCTTCCAGTTGATGATTAATTGATGTAGATAGATTTTTGGGGTTAAAAATTCAGCTTCTCTGAAGTATCCATTTCATTGTATGGTATGTCTTTATATATATAGCGTCAAAAGTGTACTCAGAGCTTCATAAAGAATACAGTACAGGGAATTAAAATACATTAAGCGCAGCAAAATCAGACAATAGGAAAGTAAATCCCTGCCCTGAAGAGTTTACAATCTAAGAGGTTTGACAGCAGGTGAGGGAATAAGTGCTGTAGATGGCAGTGCTTGGCCACAATGGGTGGTAGAAGTGACTGAGTGTGGGACAGTAACCATGAGTGCAGGCTGTTGGGATGCTTAACTCGTGGGGTGAGTTTTACGGTTAGTCAGTATTAAATCAGAAGGTTAACACCATTTACAGGGGAAGAGGTGGCAGGAAGGCGTGGGTGAGATCAGGTGTGTATGTCTTAGTTCAGGTTTAGGGGAGATCCCCAGCAGCAGGAAGGAGTAGATAGAGAGTGTGAATAGAGGATTTGTGTGTGTGTTTTTTCTATTGAGGGGTAAAGAAGTTGTTGGGAGAGAGTGCTGTATAAATAATGGTGCAATGGTGCAATGGGGAGTGAGGAAGTTGTAGAGAACAGAAACGCTCACAAAGGAGTGAGGAAACAGTAAACAGACAAAGCAATAGGGAGGGCATAGTGAGATGCAGGAGGAGAGACTTCCCAGATAGTAAGAGTACAAAGAATCATAGCTTTTAGAAAGTCAAGTTTTCACAGCTGCAGAGTTGTTGTTGTTGTGCAGAGTCCAGATCTTCCTCTACTCTTCACCTCCAATTTTAACTCCAGACATTTTCAATGTTACACTTTAAAATGTTTCACATTTAAGGATTCATTTTGCATGTTCTGTGAAACTGTTGAGACAAAGTTTACAGAATTCAAAAGATACAAATTGACTTCATACAAGTGGGAATACATTGGAGTAAAATAAGTCTGGGTCCGGTCCACAGACAGCAGACATACAACTTTCAAGAATGAATGTATGCTTTGTTCTTTGTTCTAGCAGCTGTCTCTTTATACTAACATATACAGCTCAACCCTGTTATAGTGCTGTCCGCTACAACGCGGATGCGCTTTTTTTTAAAGCATTATTGCTAACGGATGGACGGTTACACACACACAATAATCCCCTGCCCATCACATCCTATCCCCCCTGCCCATCACATCCCCCTGCCTGCACATCACTCCCCCTGCACATCACATCCCATCCCCCACTGCCCATCAAATCCCCCCTTCCTGCCCATCAATTCCCCACTTCCTGCCCATCAAATCCCCACTTCCTGCCCATCAAATCCCCCCTACCTGCACATCACCCCCCCTGCACATCACATCCCCCTTCCTGCACATCACATCTCCCTGCCTGCACATCACTCTCCCAGCCTGCACATCATCCCCTCCCTCCTGCAAATCACCCCTCCCCCAGCCTGTACATCACCCCCCTGCACATCACATCCCCCCTTCCTTCACATAACATCCCCTGCCTGCCCATCACATCCCCCCTTCCTGCACATCACCCACCCTGCACATCCCATCCCCCCATACACACACCTTTCCCTGCTCCCTCCCTGTACCTCCAACACGGGGAGGAGAGAAGGGAGCTGGTTCCTAGCCAGGGGACACACATAGATAGCTGACATCCCAGCCCAGACTCACCAGCTTCTCCTGTACTGCCGGCTTCAGGGAGAGTTAGGAGAGTTATCCCAGCTCTCCACCTCCGACGGACGCGGAACCCCTCACTGCGGCAGCCAGTTTTTGTTTTTTTAACGCGATCCTGGTTATAAAGCGGTCGTATCGGGCGGACCCCGAGGACCGCATTATAACAGGGTTCAACTGTACTAACAAGCTATGAAAAGGTTAATTTGTTAGTGTAGCGCACTTTCCCCCACCGCCTGGTAGATGTATTGCTAGGGTGTATGGGTGGTGCAATACATGATGGTGCCCAGGAGATCTGAGTCTGCGCTGCTTGGAATCTGGGATGAACCTGAGTGGTGCTCGGTAGCGCCTCCACCTGTACAGGATTCTAGCATGTGGAATTCCCCATTACAGGACACAAATAATACACACTTGGTATAGCAGAACAGTTTTACTATATGCAGCTAAATATAGCTACAGCCTACCCACCAGGCCCCGCATGGCCGTACCTTCCAATACTCCACCCCCTCTCAATGGAGTCACCATCCCCAAAGTACCTAGGGGCCCTTGGGCACCCAACCAACCCGGTGTCCACAAGGTCAATTCCCCCCACCCAATGTGTGGTACAGCGCTGCCCATTAAAGTGCTGTTGGTGCACATGGAGTTGGGTACCTGCCGGGTGTGTTCACACCCAGGCCCGCAATGCTGTAGATGATGATGTGATCCACGGATTCGTTGCCGTAACCTGCAATGCCTCCGCCTCTACGTTGGGTGGTATCCCGCCTGGACTGTGCCACCGTTGATGAGTCTCTATGTGAAGGGTGATCTGTTCCCAAACCACCAATGATCAGGATGCAGCAGCTCCTGTCTGTATCCCTCACTCTGAAGCTACAAGGGCAGTGTCCCTATAATATGGGCCTGTCCCTGCAGCAACCACAAGCTGAGGGGAGGCGGGGCCTAGCTGGGGCCTAATTGGGGTCTCTGGCCTAGTGCAGGTGCCACAGTCACTTGCACATGCACCCTACCGTGATGGCATTCCAGCTCCAACTGTCGTGGTTTCTGTAGCGTGAAATGTATCAACAGTAGGCAGGGAAACAGTTGCAGCCCCATTGGCTGTCGCGGGTCATGTGATATAGCAGCCAGGGGCTGCTGGGAACTGTAGTTCCCTTAGAACCTATTCCCCTAATATCCGCAGCTCCTAGGGTCACTGCGCAGGCGCACATCCTCTTTGCGTAAGCAGCAACCTCTATATGGCCGCCGCTGCCTCCATCCGCACTGTGCATGCGCGACCACATAAACATGGCGGCACCTCACAGTCCAGTGCTACCGCAGAGTCCTGGCGACCGGCTCGCCAGCCCATCCAATGCCACGCTCCCCCACTCGACCGACGAGACCGCCTTGATGTCTGGCGGCACCTGCACCACTGCAGCCTCCCGCGCACCAGTGGAGGTAAGGGGTTCATGAAAAGGGGGCACAGGGGGGAATTTGATACATTCTCCCCCTGGTGAAACCCGAACGACCTCGCTTGGGAACATGTTCATTGCCATATCAAATTATATAATAAAAATGCAGTCTTCAAAAGTACAGCTTAACACTTATAATGACTCTACATAAGGTTATGCATTTCAGTGAACATCGTAATCACGGATTTCACTTTGCTACAGGCCCACTGCAGAGCCTCATAATGGGGGGCCCAATTGAATCATAGGCTATCCTATTTGGAGGATGCCTAAATCTTTGACTCTGTCGGGACCGTTTCTTCCGCAACTCCCTCGGGGGAGTAATAAACACAGTCCTGAGGCTCAGCCTCTGCCATTGAGGGTATGAATGTCTCTACATAGTCTATTTGGGGCATGAAGCACAGGCTTCGAGGATCCAGAGAAAAAAGTATCCTTTCAAGGGGATACACTGGGGCTCAAGGGATGGGATACATTGTAGTCTGTGTTAAAACCTTGATACATAATAGTAACAGTCCTTCTTTAAACAAAGACTGACCCTTTAGCAAGTATAAATTCTGCAAATACTGTATATACAGTAGAGTAACCGCCTTTCTCATATATTGGAATATGTTACTAGGCTAGACCCTAGCTCTAACTAGAGCATGCAATGCGTCAACCATATGCCAGTAACTATGACAACCTCCTTACAATGAAAGAATCTCTATTATAAATGAGATATTACTCACTGTGTGATGTCTTGTTGTATCCACAATTGTAAACTTGCAGGGCATTGGTCTCCCGGGGTGTGCGTTGCATGAAGTAGCCACAGGAAAAATGTTTGGCAGGAAGCCAAAGATTGTCCCGCACCACAAACAAAAACAGGTGAAGAGGGTGTAATAAAAATGATTTATTCCCAACGGGAAGTAACATCCCGTTTTCGCGCTGCATATTCATGCGTAATGATGTCACCAGCGTCATCCGGTACTAAAAACAACAATAACTTTTATTTAAATGAACAAACAAATTGAACCATCAAAAACTGTAAAACAACAAATTGGAACACCAATTCAAACAAAGTTTGAATACTACAAACTAAAAACAATCTAATATTTAACCAAACTGAAGTGTTTAAGAAAAACTTTTAACAAATGATCCTGAACAAATGACTCATCCAATAACATTGATGGGACAAACACTACAACTTTGTGCAATGAATTGCCACTACTATAATTAATCTTGATGTATGTGTTCAGAGGAGGATGCGTGTTATATAACTGAAATACACAAATTCATCATAATAAGCAAAATTGCTCTAATTTATAAACTATGTATTAATGCCTCCTATGGACAATAATCCCAATTTTGGTTTAGAATATCAGAGTCAAAATAATACATACATGTCTGTGCAATGTGAACTAAAGAACATTTATTTATGTTCTACTAAGAGTGATATACAACTATAATTTAAAAAAAAGAAGAAAAAATAGTTAAATCATTACATTTGTATGTTCATATATACACCATCACACTGCAGCAATTTACACTTATAAGGAAAAATTCAATAGATTGAAATACCCATAAAATAGTCCAATCCATGATATGGCAAACTAAAATCATACAGTATCAATTATAAATTGTAAATACAGACTATGTATTATTAGGGCAGATCCATCAAATAATGCAGAGGGTGTAGCGCAACAAATGAAAAAGGAAATGGGGAAGGAAAGAAAAAAGGGGGGGAAAAAAGAAGAGAGGGGGGGTGTGGGGAGCAGAATAAAGAGAGGGAAAGGGAAAGGAGGGGGGAGGGGGGAAGAAAAGAGGGGTAGGGGAGAAGGGGGGATGAGGGTAAGAGGGGGGAAAGAGGGGGAGGGGGGGAGAGAAAGGGGGAAGGAGAGGGAGAGGGAAGGGGAGCGGAAGGGGGAGGGGGAAAGAGGCCAAGAGGAATGAACATCACGAAATGGAGAATCATAAGAAATTACTAAGGTCCTAGTCTGTATTTAAGCCTAATGGGACCCTTGTGCATAGAGTGAAAATCCTGTGCATTTCTCTTCTATCCAATTTATTGACTCTGTCTCCTCCCCTAATAAGGGGGGGACAGGACATGTTCAAAAGCTTTAAAGGTAAACAACTTGCATGACCTTTTGAACACATTGAGCGTGTTTTGAAACAGGATGATCGAGGTTCCTCTTTCTAATGAGTCTAAGGGGTTCCTGTATTCTTTGTTTAAGGAGACGTATAGTACGTCCTACGTATTATTTTATTTTATTACACCCTCTGCACCTGTTTTTGTTTGTGGTGCGGCGCAATCTTTGGCTCTCTGCCAAACTTTTTTCATGGATCCAGGGGTTGGCTCGTTGGAGCCACCCTAGTAGAAGTTGTGCGTCAGGTCCTTTACCCGTAGCTCCTCCGGGAGGTGCTCCATGACCTTGGGGTCTCCTTTGAGAGGGTCCCTCCATAGGATCCATGATCCTCTAGGGTCTCGTTGACGGCCATTTCACCATCTGGATGATCATTGGTGGTCTCATTTATAGTCTCTTGACTATTCACGGATTGTTTCGGCTCACCGTACGGTGGTGCAGCCAGTATCTCTGGTTAATCGCCTCTCACTTGTGAGATAGGAAGAAGGTGGTTACGGTGCAAGACCCTTACCTGGCCGTCCGCATCTTTTATTCGGTAGACCGGGAGGCCAGGCATTTGTGACTCGACCTCGAACGCACCGTCATGCCAACAGTCGGCTAGTTTGTGTTTCCCAGGAATTCCGAGGTTGTGGAGAAGCACGGCATCTCCAGGACAATTATCCCGGTGTCTGACCTCGTGGTCATATCTCTTCTTATTGTTGGCATTGAGATGGGCGGCGGACTTCTCGTCTTGCTGGTAAGCCTGTTGCAGGTTTTCCTGAAGCCTTTGCACATATTTGAAATGCGTTGCATTGTGTATCCCATCTGTTGAAACTTGCAGACGTACATCCACCGGCAGCCTGGCTTCTTGCCCAAACATAAGGAAGTATGGGGAGAATCCCGTGGACTCGTGTCGGGTACAGTTGTACGCATGTACCAAGGTTTCCACGTCAGCTCCACTCTGTCTTCTGAGTGCCTTTCAATGTGCTGAGCATGTTCAGCAACGTCCTTTTGAATCGCTCCGGCAGAGCGTCACCCTCCAGATGGTACGGAGCTGCCCATGACTTGGTGATGTCCAAGATTTTGAGTAACTCCCGGATTAGTTTGCTTTCAAAATTCTGGCCTTGATCGGAATGAAGGCAGTTGGGCAGACCATAATGCACAAAGTACCTTTCCCACAGTATATTCGCCACCGTGATGGCCTTCTAGTCTTTGGTTGGGAAGGCCTGTGCATATCGCGTGTAATGGTCCGTGATGACCAGCACGTTGCAGATACCTCGGGCGTCAGGCTCTATACAGAGGGAGTCCATACACACAAAGTCCATGGGACCCAAGCTCTTCAAGTGAGCCATGGGTGTGGCTCTGGTAGGAAAAGTCTTGCGCTGGATGCACCTTGATCACCAACGACAGTGCCGCTCCATGGACTCACGCATCTTTGGCCAGAAAAATCGGTCTCGGACCAACCCAAAGGTCTTCTCTACACTGATATGGCCATGGTCGTCATGCAGTGACTTCAGAACCATGTATTGCAGATTCTGGGGCAAGACCAGTTGCCATCTATCCGGGTGGGTATTGTACCACCCGAGCAAACCGTTGTCTATTTCAAATTTGTCGGCTTCTCTAATGAGGATGGCAACCATGTCGCCGGGGGCACATTTGAGAATTGCAGGCTTGTTCTTCTGGACCGCCTGGCGGATGATACCAGCTACGGGGTCCCGAATCTGATATTGAACCATATCCTTCCATGCTATGGTCTTATCATGGGTGACGTTATTTATTTATAAAATATTTCACCAGGAAGTAATACATTGAGAGTTACCTCTCATTTTCAAGTATGTCAAGTATGTCCTGTTCATCCCTTCTGGGTCACAGTAAGTAGCGGGGATGGCTTTAGATTGGCATCCTAAGGAATCTACAACCCTCAACACTGAGAAGGCCACTCTATCTTCTATGACAGTGGCCGTGTTGCACGTGGCTCTCATCCCTGGTCTCGGGATCTCCTCCCAGAGGTCATCATCTGGAGTGGTGGTCAGTCCTGGTCTTTGAGATAGAGCATCTGCTCCAATTTTCAGGGGTCCATGTTTATATTTCAGCATGAATGTGTAGTTTGATAACGCCGCCAGCCATCGGTGGCCGGTAGCATCTGTTTGGCGGATGTTACTATAGAGTATATGTGAAATATTCAGTGGGAAAGCTACTAAAAGCTCTAAAACAGAGAGTCACAGAAATAATAGTATAATGTAATGGACAACTGAGGTAAGCAACGAGGGAAAGTCAATACAAATGTGTTGAATAAAAGTTGATAGAAGAAATCACTGAGGACAGCAACAGACAGTGAAGGAGCTCCAATGGACACCGCTACCTGGGATACGTGTGTGACAGAGAAACAATATGAATACCTCTGTGGATCCCTCTTGTAGCGCTCTTTGCTCTGTGCTCGGCTGTCCTGCTGGCAGTGTAGACGTGATGATCTTGAAATTAGCTGCGCCTCCTCACATCAACAGCGTGGAGCTCCCGAGTGCTGGTAGTGCGTCAGAGCACTTGAAGTCCGTCCGGTAAACACTCCCCTCCCTCCGTGTGGTCCACAGGGGAGAAAATAATAAACGCCAACTCCCATAAAACGTACCCTCTGATCCTCAGTGCGTCTGACCAATCGTAAGGCAAAGCAAAAGTAGAAAGGGATTGGAAATAGACCGCAATGTTCAAAAATGCACCATCAGCTCACCAGGTAGAAAGGCTTAAAAACATTTATTTAAACTACATAAAAATGAAAAAAGGGACAAACAAAATTAGTTTAAATAAATGTTTTTAAGCCTTTCTACCTGGTGAGCTGATGATGCATTTTTGGACATTGCGGTCTATTTCCAATCCCTTTCTACTTTTTTTTTTTTTTTATACAGTATATGTGAGCGGATTATTATCCGTCCTCACGTCGAAAGTTACCCCGTACAAGTAGTCATGGAGCTTGTCTGCAATGGTCAATTAGAGGGCGAGAAACTCCAACTTGTGTACTGGATAATTTTGCTCGCTAGGAGTCAAACTGCGGCTGATGTAGGTTACTGGTCAGACCCCCTCCGGGTGTTTCTGGTGCAAGACTGCACCTAAGCCACTAAGCCTCGTGTCTACATGGAGGATGTATGGCTGTTCTGGGTCGGCATAAGCTAGAACAGGTGCCTTAGTTAAGCTCCTCTTCAGGCCCAGGAAGGCCCGTTCGCAGTCGGCCATACACTTATCATCGAATGGTTGTCTGGCAGAGGTGACCTTCCGCCCTGTGTCCTCTGGGTATATTTTTAGGAGGTTGTTGAGGGGTTTGGCCTTACTGGAATACCCCTCCATGAATCGGCAATAGTAACCGCAGAAGCCAAGGAAAGAGCGTAATACCATGACGTTCTCAGGTCGCGGCCAATTCACCTCGGCCTCCACTTTCGCTGGATCAGTGGCGATCCCATAGGCAGATACAATATGTCCCACATAGGTTACTGAGGTGTGACAGAACCGACACTTATCAAGGGATAATTTCAGGTCTTCTTGACCGAGACGTCCAGCACCTTTAGCAGCCGCTCTTCATGTTCCTCTAAGGTCTTACCGAAGACAATTATATCGTCCAGGTACACCAAGCATTCCAGAGGATTCATGTCCCCCATGGTTTTCTCCATTAGACGTTGGAAGTTTGCGGGAGCTCCACAGATGCCTTGAGGCATATGTGTAAATTGATAGAAGCCCAGGGGACAGATGAAGGCGGTCTTCTCCTGGTCTTCTGCACTCATCGGTACCTGGTAGTACCCGGATCGCAAGTCCAGAACACTAAACCACTGACTCCCATTCAGCACGTTGAGTATTTCCTCTATCCTTGAAAGAGTGTATTGGTCCGGTACGGTGCTGTTGTTCAGTGTCCGGTAGTCGACACACAATCTTACCGACCCATTCTTCTTCATCACCACCACGATGGCCGAGGTTTAGGGACTCTGGGATTCGGTCACAACCCCCGCTGTTTCCATCTCTTGTAAGACATCCCTTACATCGTCCACATCCTGAGGGGTGATGCGACGAGAACGTTCTCGGAAGGGTGTAGTGTCACTGCAACCCGACTTCAACCCACATCCATCTCACTCATGCAGAATACGGCCCGGCGTTCTTCCAATTTGGCCATTAGCCGGTCTTTCCATTTGGCCGGTAGGGTTGAGTCTCTGAAGTTGAATGTCAGCTTGGCTGACTGTTCGGACACCGCAGTAGCATTCATCTGAGGGATCGTCTCCACTGGAGTGATGGGGTATATGCAGCTCAACCTTCGTCCTTGTTGGAAGGCCATGGGTTACGGAGAGATATTTTGGACGAAAACTTTAATTCATCCAGAAATCTTGGATGTCCATTCTCGCACTTCTGGTATCAGCTTGTAGCCTCGCTGGGCATCTTCCACCGGCGTGGTGGTCAGCCTCGTCTCGGTCGAGGTAGCAGCACATTGCGGCCATGTGCTTCTCTGCCCCTGGTGGAATCTCTGTTAGTCCTGCTTGCAGGTTGAAGAGCTCTCCATGACGGTCAAGGGCAGATATCTTGCAACACTCCTCCAACAGGATGGGATGGAGGGTTAGGATATCCAGAGGCAGTTCACCGGCTTCTTGCAGGGTGGCCCTTATTATTGCCTGCACTACAGTATATTGGTGTAAGTTCCCAGGATAATCGGGTAGCTGGGCTGCTCTCGGGGCTCAGGGCATACAAGTGCCTCCACATCCATAGGGTGCGATTTGCCTGTGTTCAGCTGAAGTATCTCCAGTCGAATCTTCACTATCCCATCAATGGGGTAATCCTCATTACTTAGCCCCCTCACTTTCATATGCTCCGCCGACTGCAATGGGCGGTGTTTAAGGTGTAGGTTATAGAACCCTCTGTACACGATTGTCACTTGAGACCCAGTGTCCAGCAACGCTGATGAATTGACACCGTCCATGATGACGCGATGATAGTGACTGGTCCTATCCGACTGTAAGCATCCAATGGTGGGGTTCCATCATTGGGGCTTTGCTCAGGAGGGTCGTCGGAGGGTGGGGAAGTGGTTTCATCCGATGGGACAGGGATTTCGGCGGTGTGCACCCAGCAGATCATTACGTTAGGGTGGAAATTCTTAGTTGGAGGTTTTTTTTCTTTCTCGGGGCATTCGTTGGAGAAGTGACCTTTCTGACCACAGTTGTAGCAGATGAGGCCACTGGGGGCAGTGCGGGCCTTAAAGGTAGGAGATACTCTCCCTGACGGTTTGGACTTAACGGCAGGTGGCTCAGATTGAGAGTCCTCCTCCACACTATAGGGTTCCTTAACCTTCAGAGCGGATGCTCCCTTGGGCTCACCCTTGAGGGGCTCTTTGGTCTTCTTAGGAGCATGGAAGTGCAGCTGAACTTTGTGCTTCCTGACATGCCACATTAAGCCCACCCTCTTTTGAAATCCTAGTTGGCAGAATATGCCTCCCCTTTTCTAAGCCCATCTTGCTTGCTGGCATCTACCGCCCCCCTAAAGCCCCTCTACAATCCCTGACTGATATCACCCAGTTTCTTGGCTCCATTTCCTCTCTGAATGAGAAGAGTGAGCTGCTAGTTCTTGGGGATTTTAACTTCAATTGGCTCGACCCTAAAAACCACAAAATCCAGATATAAATCAAATCGCTTAACCTATCGCAACTCATTTCCCAACCCACATGGACAAACCTGAAATCGCACAACCATTTCTTGCTTGATTGGATTCTCTCCTCAAATCCCAGCAGAATCCAATCCTCTGGCATCCTTCCTGACATTTTCAGTGACCATGCACTAGTGTACTGTGTAAGGAAAATTAAACCGCCCCAATCAAGCCCTAAAGTTCTCCTCACTAGAACATTAAGAAACTTTAACCCACAACAGTTTCTGGATGAACTTACCAACTGCCCTGGCACAGAATCGATTTAATTCCCGACCCTGATTCTGCGCTCAACTATTTCCAGTCCGATTTCTTAAAACTCTGTGATACCCATGCTCCACTACGCTGAATAAGGGTACGGGGGCCCACCTTCCATGGGTTACAACTGACCTTATAGCACTCTACCAGTTCAGGGATGCCTTGTGGAAAAGCTACAAAGTAACTGGCACTACCAAGGATCTCAATCACTACAGATGCCTGCGGAACATGTGCATAAGGCAAACAAGGCATGCAAAAGCACAATATTACTCTGACAATCTCCTCCAGAATACATCAAACCCAGCTAACTTCTGGAAGGTTATCAACAACATATTTCAGCCTTCTAACCATCAACAGCTAAGTAATATCACTAAGGGGGATATTACCCTGACAAACCCCACCGACATTGCAAATGCATTCAATGATTACTTTGTGGGGTGTGCTACTAACTTATTAGCGAAACGCAACCCAAACCACAAACCTGAATCTCATCCTGGGAGTACCCATATAGCCCCACCCCCTCCCAACACTGCCCACAATTTTAAATTTGGCCCAGTATCCGAAGAGGAGATTACACAAGCGCTCCTCAAATTAAAACTAAGCAGCCAATGTGGACCTGACCTACTACAATCTAGGTTCCTAAGCCTTGGTGCCCCAGCAATTGCCAAACCAATTGCTTCCATAGTCAACTCTATCCTGTCTGCAGGCCATATCCCTAAGACCTGGAAAACTGCCAGAGTTGTCCCAATCTTCAAAAGTGGGGACAAAAACACTCAAACTACAGGCCAATCTCCCTTCTCCCAATCCTATCCAAAGTCATGGAAAAATGTGTCCACTCCCAATTAAGCGATTACTATAACAAGACAAATTTCCCTAGCCAATTTCAATCAGGCTTTTGCCCCAAACACTCCACGGTAACTACCCTGCTAAAAGTTTGCAATGAAATCCAGTGTGGAATGGAACGGGGTCAACTCACTGGTGCAATATTCCTAGATTTTGCAAAGGCTTTTGATACTGTTGATCATGCTATCCTGCTTAACAAACTCCAGAGCTCTGGAATAGGGAAGCATGCTTTAAACTGGTTTCAGTCCTACCTATCAGGTAAATCCCAACATGTGTCCATCTCAGGCTCTAACTCCAACCCCCTGGATATCCCCTGTGGCGTCCCGCAAGGCTCTGTTCTGGGGCCCCTACTCTTCTCAGTGTTCATCAATGATCTTCCCACAGCTTGTAAGGAAGCCTCAATACACATGTATGCAGATGACATAATCCTATATGCACACAGCCATAGCCTCTCTGACCTTGAACACATACTTCAGTCTGACTTTTTGAGACTCGAAAACTGGATTTCCCAAAACAAACTGTTTTTAAACACCGACAAGACTGTAACAATGGTATTTGGGACCAAGACTAAATTTTTAAAGCTTCCAGTGACTGAGCTCCAGATCAGAACCAACGCTAACACCACTTTTGCTAAGGAGAATCTTAGATCAGCCCAGGACAGTCAGGAGAGACATTACAATCAGAATGCTCGCATGAAAGTGTTTCACCCGGGAGACCAGGTGATGTTATTATTACCCAGTTGCGAGAGTAAACTCCTGGCCAAATGGCAGGGCCCATTCGAAGTACTCCGCCGCACGGCTGATGTGGATTACGAGATCGCTCAACCAGGGTCCAGGAAGGGTAAGCAAATTTACCATGTGAACTTGCTGAAACCCTGGAAGATGCAGCGGTCTCTATTCATTCACCCAGTGGAGGAGGAAACAGATTTGGGTCCTCAGCCTCCACGGTAGAACATCGTGAGTGACGATAAAATCCCAATGGGTAAACAGTTGACTTCTGAACAAAAAGGGGACTTGTTAGCAATAATGACCCAATTCCATGATGTTTTTTCTGATTTACCAGGGCAAACTAACTTAATTTCACATGCAATCGAGACAGCATCTGGGGTAAAAGTACATTCTCGTCCTTATAGATTGCCTGAAAGTCGTAGGGCCCTGGTTGAGAAGGAGGTACAAGAAATGTTACACTTAGGAGTGATTGAGGAATCATGCAGTGAGTGGTGCAGTCCACTAGTTATGGTCCCTAAACCTGATGGCAAGGTAAGATTTTGTGTGGACCTCCGAAAGGTTAATGCGGTATCCAAGTTTGACGCATATCCGATGCCAAGGGTGGACGAATTAATTGACGCCCTTGGTTACGCGGAATATATATCCACTCTGGACTTGACAAAAGGATACTGGCAAATACCCTTAGAGGAAAAGTCCAAGTGCAAAACAGCCTTTGCCACTCCCATGGGTTTATAGCAGTTTGTGACAATGCCATTTGGACTGCATGGAGCCCCAGCTACATTTCAGAGACTCATGGATAAGGTGCTGAGGCCCCATAGGACTTATGCCGCAGCCTACCTAGATGACATTGTCATTTATAGTAAACACTGGCGGGCCCATCTAAATAGGCTGAAAGCGGTCCTCAAATCTCTAAGAGAGGCAGGGCTCACAGCCAACCCTAAGAAATGTGCACTGGGTAAGGCGGAAACCAAATACTTAGGGTATGCAGTGGGAGGTTGAAAAGTAAGGCCACTAGCCGACAAGGTAGTTGCCCTGAAAGAAGTTCCGACCCCCCAAACAAAAATGCAGGTACGCTCTCTGCTGGGTTTAGCAGGGTACTACCGGTGGTTCATTCCCAACTATTCGGAAGTGGCAGCCCCTTTAACAGACCTCACAAAAAAGTGTGCCCCTACACAAGTGGTATGGTCAAGGGATTGTCAGAGAGCCTTTAAGGACATAAAAAGGTGTCTATCAGAGGGTCCCATCCTAAGAAGCCCAGACTTCAACAGCCCTTTTATATTGCAAACAGATGCATCAGAGATAGGGCTTGGGGTAGGGTTGTCACACAGTTTGAGGGAGTTGAACACCCTATTCTTTTCCTGAGTAGGAAATTGTTCCTGAGGGAAAAAAACTACTCAGTGATTGAGAAGGAGTGCCTCGCAGTAAAGTGGGCAATCGAGGCTTTGAGGCATTACCTGGCAGGAGTCCATTTTACTTTGGTGACGGACCATGCTCCACTGAAGTGGTTAAATTGTATGAAGGATTCCAATGCTAGATTGACTAGGTGGTATATGGCCCTCCAACCCTTCTCATTTGAGATTCAGCACAGGCCGGGAAAAGAGAACGCAAATGCTGACTTCTTTTCTAGAGAAGGAGTGGATGGTCGGGCTTCAGCCGTGCATAGCCCCAGCCACACACTAACAGGGGAGGAATGTGACAGGGTAAATAAAAGCCACCAGCTATATGCCTGGCAGACATATGTTTTGCCTGCAATGCAGCAGTGACTAGGTTAACTTCAGCTGGGAACCTCAGGACAATTAGTTGGATCCCAGCTGCCTAATCAAGGTGTGTTAAAAATCCCAGGCTGTAGACACATGGTGCTGGCTGTTGAGGAGAGAGGAGTAAGCTACTGAAGAGATTACTGATACAAGGTCTGTTAGCAAAATACATGAATTATGAACTGTCTGTCTCCTGCATAGAAAAGGGTAGCTGCCTTATTTTTACACTGTCTACTAAAGAGAAACTGTTTTGTTTTGTCTGCTGAAGAAAAAAGCAATTTTTGAAGTGAAACTTCCTTAGTGGCACCTCATTCGTGATGGGGCAAAAAAGAATTGTGGAGACAGAGATGAAACGGATGTGACGTCAGTGCTGGCAGTTGAGGCCGGGCTGTGTTCTGGCTCAGCCCGACCCCAACACTGACATCACACCCGCTCCACAAATCAGAGGCGGCGGCGGCGGCGGCGGCGATAGCCGCCGGCGCCGCTCCCAATCCCAATCACCCCCCACCCCCCCCCCGAGCCCCACACCCCCCACACACCGTGACATATGCGGCGGCGATAACCGCCGCTCCTAACGGCCGCTGCCATGCCGCGCAGCCTCTCTCCTCCCTACCTCCGCTTTCCTGCGTCCCGCTGACTGAGCGCCGCCGGGGTCGAGGAGAGGAGCCCAGGGATCATGGAGGGTAACCGCCGCCGCAGCTCCTAACAAGCTCTGCTCCCCCCACCCGCTGACATGCGGCGGCGGCAGCCCTCAAAATTTAATTGCCGCCACTCCTGCTGACCTCCCCCGGCCGAGGCATGGAACGGGGGGGGGGGGTAGAGTGAGCTGCGTTCCCCACAGCACCATCAGAAGGGGATCGCTGCAGCGCTCCCCTCGAAGCCAGCTCCCGCTGACGATGACACGCTGCCCCCCTTCCCCGCCGACACTGCCTCTGCCCTCTGCCCACGCAGCACTTCCGGAGGGGGGGGTCCTTTATTAAGGTATCTGCCCGGTGCGGCCGCGTCTCGCCGGGGGGTGGGGGGGGAGGAGAGACTCAGGCAGAGCCGCCGCGGGTCCGCAGCTCTGCCTGCCTGTGAGGGGAGTAGGCGTCTCAGGCAGAGCCGCCGTGGGTCCGCAGCTCTGCCTGTCTGTGAGGGGGGAGGGGGGGAGGAGTGTCTCAGGCAGAGCCGCCACGGGTCCGCAGCTCTGCCTGTCTGTGAGAGGGGGGGGGGAGGAGAGACTCAGGCAGAGCCGCCGCGGGTCCGCAGCTCTGCCTGTCTGTGAGAGGGGGGGGGGGAGGAGAAACTCAGGCAGAGCCGCCGCGGGTCCGCAGCTCTGCCTGTCTGTGAGGGAGGGGGGGGGAGGAGAGTCTCAGGCAGAGCCGCCGCGGGTCCGCAGCTCTGCCTGTCTGTGAGGGAGAGGGGGGGAGGAGAGTCTCAGACAGAGCCGCCGCGGGTCCGCAGCTCTGCCTGCCTTTGAGGGGGGGGGGAGTCAAGAGAGAGGGGGCAGGACACAGAAAGAGAGACACACATACAGTGACAGACACACACACATACATATATATATACACACACACACACACACACACTGACTGACACACATACGCACACACACTGACTGACACACATACGCACACACACACACACACACACACACACACACACACACACACACACACACACACACACACACACACACACACACACACACACACACACACACACACACACACACACACACCGACTGACACATACACACACTGACTGTGAATAGGTTAGGGGGATGTGTGAGGTGCAGGGGGGCTGCGCATACGTCACACGGTCACACGCACGCACACGGTCACACACACACACACACATGGTCACGCACACACGCACAGTCACACGCACACACACACAGTCACACGCACACACACACAGTCAGTCGCGCACACAGTCAGTCGCGCACACAGTCAGTCGCGCGCACACGCACTGTCACGTGCACCGTGCACTGTCACGCGCACAGTCACACACAGTCACACAGTAACACGCACAGTCACACGCACAGTCACACAGTCACACGCACAGTCACACAGTCACACGCACACACACACAGTCACGCACACACACACACACACACGAGGAATTCACGCTTAGTGCAAATACAAGGGATGTGTACGCATGTTCTAAGTCAAATTTATTTGCGTTTTGTCAATGAAATTGTATTTTGATTTTTAATTAAAACATCACCAATACAAATACAATTTCTGTGACAAAAGTCAAAGAAGTTTCACTTACTATGCGCGTGCTCAGCACACACAGCTTTTTTTCTTTTGTTTGCTGATGAAAAGCTATTTTTATTTTGTGTGCTGTATAATCTAAGGCTAAATAAATAAGCCTTATCCAAAGAACCTGCGTGTGTAGTTGCATGTACCCTGCAACAACCACCCTAACTCCTGTTACTAGTTTTAAATACCTGGGCAAATGGTTTGACTCCCACTTAACATTCGGGATGCACATTGATACCCTGACATCCAAAACCTATGCCAAGCTAGGTGTACTTTACAGGAACAAATCCTCCCTAAGCCTGCTGGTCAGAAAGCGTATTGCACAGCAGATGCTAATGCCAATTATCGACTATGGAGACATAGTATATGGCTCGGCACCCCAAACCCACCTTGGCAAACTTGACACCCTCTACAATTCAATTTGTCATTTCGTTATCCAATGCAACTACAACACACATCACTGCGAAATGATCAAAAAACTAGATTGGTCATCACTCGAGTCTAGGCGCAAAGTTCACCTTTCCTGTCTTGCCTTTAAATACTTTCTGGGCAAACTACCCACCTATCTGAACAAACTCCTCCCCCCTACCACATGCAGCACTTATCATCTGATATCTAACTCCAAAAAACTGTTCATGGTCCTAAGGCTCAACAAAGTATCCGTCCGCTCCTTCTACTCTTACCGTGCACCCCAAAACTGGAACAACCTACCGGAGACTCTCACATCCTCCACCAGTTTAAGTTCTTTCAAAACTACAGTGGCGGCTGACCTGAGTCTAAGTCGGCTAGATCCGCGGCTCTCAGATTAACCCGGTGAGGTGCGGTTTTCTGTTTATTTCGCCCGGAGTGAACTGCGTTATTTTAGCGCTCGTGATTTTAGCATTTTATTCTCGCCGTCTGCAATACTGCAATGCCATGTAAAAACTCAGGGGGGTGTTTGCGAGCTGTTGTCTTGGAAGTCTAATACCTTCGCGGTTCAACCTACGTCAGTACACAGTCTGTGTGTGCGCGCGCAATAATTGTAAATTTGCATATTTAAAGTATACATGCATTTGCAGTACTGTGCTGCTGTACAGTATGTCTCATTGAAAATTATTGAAATGCATAGGCGTGTACAGTACTGTAACAGTGTCACATTTCGGCATATACAGTGCTCTCCCCTCGCTCAGGATAATTAACTGCACTGCAGGGTATTTCAACTTCTTATCTTTTCTACAATGCAGTATATCTCTCCCACACCATTCCTTTGAACGTGTGTCTGGTTTCAATCACATTCCTCCTTGACAGCAGGTGATTACTACGCATGCGCCTGTTACTTCGCCCACCGCTGCTTGCTTGCTTGCTTGCTTGCGTGAGTGACCCAAAAAAAAATTTAAAAAAATATTTATTGTAATTTTTTTTCTCCACAAGCCTACAAAAACCATCTTATTGTATTATGATATTCAATCTGTGCTGTAGCTTTTGACTGCGACCCTATGCGTTTGACTGCACATGGTTGAATTGTGTGCTTTTTACGTACTGTGTTTGGGGGTGTATTATTATGATGAACTGTCTTTTGAAATTAAAGTATGTCTTTATCTTTGAGCTTCATTTTCTGAATCTTGACATTGTGTTCTTAATCCGTCCATAGCCGAGCTACAAAGCCTTACTGCGCCTGCGTGTAATCTTTTTTGACATGGGAGCTAACTGCTTACTGCGCATGACTCACCCAACCCCCCCCTCTCCACAGAGTCGTTCATTTTCTGAATCTTGACATTGTGTTGTTAATCCGTCCATAGCCGAGCTACAAAGCCTCACTGCGCCTGCGTGTAATTCTCTTTGAGATGGGAACTTTGAGGCTTTGTTTATGGCAACGCTTTGGAAAATCCCTTCTCGAATTTGATTTGCACAGAGCATCACCTCTCTATGCGCCTGTGTGTATTCCTCTTTTGGATGGGAGCTAGTTGATTCCTGCTCATGCGCCTATAACTTCACCCACCACTGCTTGCTTGAGTGCCCCCAAATTTTTTTTTTAATTATGATTTATTAACTGTTATTTTATCCACAAGCCTGCAAAAACAATCCTGATATTACGATATTCAATCTGTGCGTTTGCCTGCACATGGTTGGTTTGTGTGCTTTTTATGTACTGTATTTGGGGGTGTAGGGATCAAATTACAGTACTATGATGAACTGCCTTTTGAAATTACTGTACTGTACTCCACTCTATGTAATTTCTTTGAACTGCTGCACAACTAATCCTTCATCCCTCCCCCACGCACACACAAACTCTTATCGACAGACACCTCCACAGAGTCATTAATTTTCTGAAGTTAGTCATTGTGTTTTTAATCCATCCCTAGCCGAGCGTCAATCGCCTCACTACGCCTGCGTGTACTCTAATCCTCTTTGAGATGGGAGCTTGCTGCTTACTGCGCATGAGTCACCCAACCCCCATCCACAGTCGTTGCTTTTTTGAATATTGCCATTGTGTTCTTAATCCGTCCATAGCCGAGCTACAAAGCCTCACTGCGCCTGCGTGTATTCCTCTTTGAGATGGGAGCTAGCTGATTACTGCACATGACTCACCCCCCCCCCCCCAAACCCTTTGAGGCTTTGTTTACGGTTAACGCTTTGGAAAATACCTTCTCGAATTTGAAATGTAAATCTGATTTGCACAGCATTGTGAGAATTGAGAGTTAAATAAACCATTAACTGATTCATGTTGTTTTGTCATTCATTCTTATTCATTGGTGTACTGTGGGTGGGGGGGGGGGGGGGTCGGTGTTGTCAATGATTATGATTAGCAGGAATGTAAATAAATATTTATTTTATTTTATCAGGAACCAAAAAATACAAATAATACATAATGCAGTCTTTATTAAGTTCTTCTGGCAGATTGAAATTGGATAAACATTTAGAAAACATTTGTAAAACATGGATAAACATGAATAATAATGTATATATAAGAATATGATTTAATAGTATATACTGTAATGTATAATATATATATATATATATATATATATATATAGTAATATTATTATTTCCGTCTTTATTTTGTTCCTCATTCTGTGTACAGTACAGTAGTTCATTGAGAGAGGAGAGGTTTTGTGAACATCATTACTGCTGTTTATTTACTGTACATTTGACTGTACAAACAGATTAGACTGGACACAACACCCCACCTACCCCCAGGCCACCCTTTTTTCCTGAAACGACAAGAAAACAAAAAATTAGTGAAGTTATGTGCGTACTGTATTATGGCATTGTGTGATGTGTAGTACTACTGTACTGTAGATGGCTGGTGCTGCTTTCTCTGGAAAGAAAAAAATTGAGCAGTTAGTAGGCAGTTACTGTAGTACTGTCAAACTAGTCTATACTGGAACTACTGTATACTCTGACTACTGTTAAATACTATGTAACCAGATGGCTGGTGCTGCTCTCTCTGTAAAGAAAAAACTGTAACTACTGTATACTCTGACTATTAGGAACGAAAAAATCTGTGCCATACTTAACTGTATCATACTGTACTTACAATACTACAGTACAGAACTACTTTCCTGATGCTTGCCCATTACGCGCGATCACAATGGGCAACAAAGTCGCAATATGGTCTATATATTTATTGCAGCGTTCCACGGTGAGTACATCGTTCCAAAAACTCATTATGCCTTTCAACAACTCGTCCTTTTTGGAGGGTTTCACCACTTTCCAGATATGGTCCTTCAGCTGATGCCAGACCATTTCGATCGGATTGAAGTCTGGCGATCTGTCATTGGAAAAAAAGGACAATTAGTTTAAGAGATACAGTACACAGTAAAAACAATGGGGAAAAAATGAGACACGGTTACCGCACTTACTCCGCTGGCGTCTTCACCCAGTTGATACCGCGCTCAAGGATATGCGCTGTTGACGCGGTGTGCTTTGGATCGTTATCCTGGTAGAAACGGTGGCCATCCGGGAACTCGCGTGTGATGTATTGCATCTCAGGGACAATGTTGTCTTGGAAGAAAGCTTTATTCATGATTCCTATAGCAAGAAAAGAAAAGTGCTCAAAAAACTGCATAATAGTACAGTACAGTGCATACAGTGAGGCTACACTAGGAAAGTACAGTGCATAAGGCTACATTATATTTTATATATTTTACCTTCAAAGATGACAATGCATCCTGGTCCACGCCTAGAGATGGCACCCCACACATGCAGCTTTACGGGGTGTTTTGGCCACGGCTTCAAAGATATGCAGCCTTTTTTGTGGAATGCAAAGATTGCAAATCTCTCCAGCGACACAGTAGACGCGTCAGTGAAGATGCAATCCTGGAAAGTTTCTCCACTGTCGATCCATGCATGGGCCTGGACCACACTTTTTATTTTGTTTACGTCCCGTATCATGGGGTACGCTCTGTAATGACAAGGAATAAATAATTTTAGCGGTACAGTACAGTTTCCTAAACAACACTTTTACCTCCTGTACTGTCCAGTGCTAACCTCACACGTCCATATTTCCATCCAATGCTGCGTCTCATCTTCTTTATGCTGGTCTCGGATACAGTGAGATTGTGATTTTCCTGCAGAGTATATTTGACCCTTAATGCACTCTTCTCATCATTCTCCTCACTTATTTTGTCCACCAGAAGAGTTGTCTCCCTACAATGTAAAGAAAAACAATCCGGTAAGTAAAAATATTAGAGACAGTAGATCAACAGGATACAATATATTGTTCTATTAATATGCAGCAATATAAAAAATATATATACTGTTGTAATATAAATATAAAAAATATATATACAGTACTGTTGTAATATAAATATACAAAATATATTTACTGCTGTAATATAAATATAAATATATAAAATATATATACTGTTGTAATATAAATATACAAAATATATATACTGTTGTAATATAAATATACAAAATATATATACTGTTGTAATATAAATATAAATAGAAAAAATATATATACTGTTGTAATATAAATATAAATATACAATATATATATACTGTTGTAATATAAATATAAATATACAAAATATATATACTGTTGTAATATAAATATACAAAATATATATACTGTTGTAATATAAATATAAATAGAAAAAAAATATATACTGTTGTAATATAAATATAAATATACAATATATATATACTGTTGTAATATAAATATAAATATACAAAATATATACTGTTGTAATATAAATATAAATATACAAAATATATATTCTGTTGTAATATAAATATACAAAATATATATACTGTTGTAATATAAATATAAATAGAAAAATATATATACTGTTGTTATATAAATATAAATACAAAAAATATATATACTGTTGTAATATAAATCTACAGAAATAACAAAAATATTAGATACAGTACTGTAGATTTACAGTACATTATTTGATATAATTTTTTTTTTAAAGTTGTATAAATATACTTACGCGTTATTTATCCTTGGTGCCCTTTTGCGGTCTCTGTTTTTTCCATGTGCATGATAGCTCACGGTGGTTGCTGGCACAACGAGGCCAGAAGTAGCTAACCAGCGTTGGATAGCAGCAATTCGGTGTCCGCTCGTGTACATCTCCTTAATTCGCATGCTGAGATCCTTGGAAACCTTTTTAACAGGCATTGCTGCGAGTAGAAAGAAATACAAACACAAGAATGTATATTCGATGTTTAGTCGATGTGTATTCAATGTGCAGTGAATCCACAAAATGGATGGTGTATTTATACGGTAATGACTCATATTAGAGTACGCCCACTTTCAACACCTGTACCTCGCCGCCATGCATAAAAGGTTACACACTTTGCATAGACCACCACTAGATGATCTTTATCTGAACTTGCCCTTGTCCAGATACAGCATTATGCCATCTGCTTCCATGGATCAACCCTGATTCTACAGACGCAGGAACCCACTCGCCTATGCCGTGCCTCTCATGCAAAAAAAGTGAAAGGCGGTTGCCGTTTCCACGCCAAGGCAAAAGCGACTGGCTAAGGCCAATAAAGAAAACATTCTGCTGACCCCAAAGGCTAAGGGTTTTCATAGACGTCAGCCTTATTATGTCAAGAAGAAATACGGTGATGTACTCTCGACGCAAAACGAATGGGAGCCAAACCATCGAACCCACAGACCACATCCTCACATATGCTTTGATGACTCTGCCGCCGCTGTCCCGGAAATCTTCAGCTCGTCTTCTCCACCCCTCGTCCTCGACGCTGCCGCCGCCCTCCCAGAAACCCACAGGCCATCTTCTCCAGTTCTATCCGACGCCGCTGCCGCTGGTGCCTCTGAAATCCACGGGTCACTTTCTCCTTTGCTCTTAGACGACTCTGCTTCTCACCCGGAAATCCAAAGGTCACTTTCTCCATCCCTCTTCGACGACGCTGCCGCTTCTCCTCTACCGGATATCCAAAGGTCACCTCCTCCACCCTTCTTCGACATCGCTGCCGCTTCTCTCCATGGAACCTCCATCTCATCCTCCGTTGCACCCATCCAACCAGATGTCCACAGCACGCCATGCACAAGAAGCAGCTCGTTAGACCGGATGCTGAATGGGATAAGTGTGGATATCCCCGGGAACTCTATTGTGCTGGCAAAGATAGATCTGCTTCTGGAGACCATGCTAAATGTGGAGCAACGGATGCTACATATGGATCAACGGATGCTAGATATGGATCATCGGATGCAACATATGGATCAACGGATGGATCGACGGATGGAGAAGATAGGGGCTGACATAGCAGGTATACATCATTTGCTCGGTGTTCATGCCTCTGTTTCCCCGATGCCGGAGCAGGAGGGTGGCATTGATGTGCTGAATGGGAGCATCGACCCCCTTCCATCACCAAGCGCACCCCCTCCACCAGAAGATGTAGTGTACATGTATGCCGTTGAGGAGGACAAGACAACCCTGTCAAGACCACGCCAGGAGACAACACGGCGGCCAAGACCGGAGGAAAGCTTCCTCCCAGACAACCTACCATCGCCCATCGCCTCAAGCACACCCGCTCCCAGAAGACCTACATTCGCTCGCATCGATACGGTGCCAGACATCACCCTGCGCGATCTGCCACCGGCACTCAGGGAGAAGTATAGGGTGATAAGTGCTGGTGCACCCCACAAGTATGCCTTGTTACTTTTTAAGCACCATGTGTCCTACTCTTTGTACTGCGACTGGGCCTTCAGAGTGAACTGCGAAGGAAATCACGTAAAAAATGCGCTTCCTGCCAATTTAAGAAAAACCATTCTTGGGGAATTGCAGCGCTTTTATACAATTACAGATCCTGTAATGAAAGGCGTTCGAGACTGCATTAATGGCGTTTTGCGCCATGCAAGGAATCGGCCATGGACGGACAATCTGGTGGATTTTCTGGTTTAATCACGGGTACTGTAAGACCATACTGTTGTGCTGAACTGTACTGTACATGTTTTGACCTGCTGTACTTAAATAAAGGAGATGTTGTTGTGTGTTTTTTAACTTGTATTTATACAGAAATATTTTAACTTGCTGTACACACACGCACAGGACCTGCACAATTCCAGTCCCTGAGGGCCGCAAACAGACCCGGTTTTCAAGGTTGTCTTGAAAACCGGGCCTGTTTGATGCCCTCGAGAACTGTACTGGTGCAGACTGTTTTGCACACCATCCCACTGTATATGTTTTGACTTGCCGTTCTTTAATAAAGGAGATGTTGCGTTTTGTATATTTTATGAATAAACAATTTGTTTTTATAACATGTGACTGTAAACCATACTGACTGACTGTAAATGTTTTTACTTTCTGTACATAAATGTTTCCACTAGCAGTAAACCATACACCTGTTGATGTTTTGAATTGCTGTGCACTTAAAATGTCTCTACATTGTACAGTATTTGTAAATAAATGTTTTTGTACTTACTACACCAATAAAAGAACATGTTGACTTGTTTTACACTGGCGACACACTTTATTCGAGCTTGGCTAGTCCCACGAATTCGGGTATACCCGGGTGTATTGAGGTTTGTGACTGTTTTCTGCCTGAGTACATTGAGTTATTTTCCAAGCAGGGATTGAAGCATTTTATTCCCGCTGGCTGCAATACTGCACAGTATATATATATAAACTGCATTACAATTCATGAATTTATGCCATCTGGTAGACACGCGAAGCATTGCAGCCTATTAAATCCTAATCATTATCATTTAACAGATCAGCCGCCCATCAGCCAGGCATGAACCCAGGCTGGGAAGGCAAATGCAACGGGGCTTGTCAGAGGTTAGGAGTGGCGCATTCCAGGTATCTGCCAGGTACATACCGGGTATTTGCTCGAATAAAGTGTGTCGGTGCAGTACATTGTTCCATTGGCTCCTTTGCTACTGTAACAAAATACAGTGTTTCTAGAATGTACACTACTGTCCAGGCATACTGTACTGTATACTGTAGGCATGCTCAGTACAAGAGTATTAAAAAAAATAGAAGACACATACTGTACTGTACTGTACTACAGTATATGTACTGGCACTGTATAGAAGACACATACTGTATGTACAGTACTGTAATGCATGTAGAATAAATGCATAGTTTTTATTTTTTCGGGTTTATTACACAGTGTACTGTATATAAAAAAGTATTGTATACTGTACGGCCGGAAAACATCAGCATACTGTTTCAGGTTCAGTATTCTATCCTAATCAATAACAACGGCCACTAAACTGTAGACTCCGGTACGTGGGTTTTTAAATCCGATTCAGCAATGTGCAGGCATTGTTACACAAAGCGATAATATCCATCGAAATCCCTCCATTAGCCGTTTTCTTTTCAGAGGAAAAACAAAAAGAAAAGTTTTACTGTAATGGTCAGTCCCCCTAAAGAAGTTCCCAGCCAGTCCCACCATTAATTTTCTTGGGGGGGTGTCTCCTGTTCACATGTGCATGTGCCTACCGTCGATGTAATGACACGCATATGCATTTCAAGAAGGTTCCAATGCGCATGCGCCTAGTGTTCCACCAGTTGTTCAGTATCTGCAGCACAGTACTGGAGAAGCCGCTCAGCCAATAATATTGCTTACAGGAGAATCGCTTGACTTTTGAATCGCGCCAATATTGATACTGTATTGTCAAAATAAAAAAAAACACAGAAAATAATACGGCAACAATACTCACCATAGAATTTCCCATTCAGCTGGCGCCGGCGCCGGGCCACTGCTAGTCCAGTGTTCTTGATCATCCACATCGATAGTTTGCAGCGGGACTAGTACACCTGTTGTGAGCTGACGAGGCTGAAAATTGCTTAGGTACATGCAATCTTGATCGAAACTGCACGCGAAATCCGGCTCAGGCTTGCTGGATAGACAGCAAGGGTTGTCACTGACAGTGGGACCGTTATTGGAAGCCGGTGCTGGTGCATTGCTTGGCAGAGACTATCGTTTCTTAGTTGGTTTTAACACGACCTTTCGTTTTTTGCCGTCTGCATGATCATAGATACAGGAAAAAGCCGGTGATACACACCAATACCCTCCAACAAATTGTGGCTCAATACGATAAAAACAGGGATCGCTACATAACCTTTTCCTTATTGCACGCTTCCACGTATGAGGAGCTGGCAAAAATTTGTAAAAGTCATAGTTTTCGATAAAATACTGATAAATTTGAACAACTGTTGCCATCTTATCATCTGTTGCATTAATCGCGGCCCATATCAAATACGTGTAACTTCTGTCGGGTTTTTGGAAAACGGGCTGCACTTGAACACTCATGGCGACGGCTCTCTGGAGAATACTGTAACAGAAACTGGTCTTTGTCTTTATTTAATATAAAAAGCCTAAATTGATACATTTTTGCAACCTCTTCCTTTAGTCTCAATGCCAATTTACAATAGCACACTGTGGTATATTTTTTAAACGAAACACCTGCAAGTCGACACATTACTGAAGCGCATGTGCATTACAATTCATGAATATCTGCCATCTGGCGGACACGCGAAGAATTGCAACCTATTAAATCCGAACCATTCTCAATAAACGCATCAACCGTGCGTCAACCGCGCATGACCCGCGCACAACCCATGGCTGAGAACGCAAAATGAATGTGGCATGCTCCCGGTGAAGTGCGTCACATTCCAGGAAAAAGCCAGAGAGAAACCGGCGATGTGTTAGAATAAAATGAGCCGCAGCAGTAAGGCTGTCTCACATTTTAATCTGGTCTGTAACTGTTACATACGCCTATAATATACATCTTCTCTAACTGTGCATGCAATGTCTTGTATATAATATATACCATGTTCATTTATGTAACTGTATTTGTAACCATGTATTATTTGTCATATTAACTGTGCCCAGGACATACTTGAAAATGAGAGGTAACTCTCAATGTATTACTTCCTGGTAAAACATTTTATAAATAAATAAATAATGTAGCTGGGAGGTACTGTGGTGGCTGAAGTGGCCCGCATCACAAGGGCTATGGGGTGGGATGGTAGTGATCCCTTCAGCAGTTACTTGATACGGTACCGGTCCACTTCCGCAGTTGAAATAATATTCTTAGAGAGAAGCGTCCACAGGGATAGTGTGAGTCTTCAGACAAAAGCGGACAATTCCTCTTCCTCCCTCTGGTGGAGAGCCCTGAATTGAGCCATGAGCTCATACTCATTGTCTTCGCTTGTGTAGGACTGAGTCAGTAGTTCCACCAACAAGTGAGCAGTAACTTCTCCCTCTGTGTCCCGATACATTCATACCAGTTGTGCAGCCGGGGGTTGAAGACACTCAACCAGCCTCTGTTGCTTGATGGCTTCTGAGCACGACCACTTGTCTAGCACATGAAGAGTGCGTTCCCTCCAAGAATCAAACCCTTCTTCTCCTAAGAGCGTAGGCACTATCCCGGAGAAGGCATTGAGCTTTCTGTAATTTTGCGACTGTGAAGACATAGTGAGGGCTAGGTTACGGTAGGGTCACGCCCAGTATTGAGCCGCCACTTGTAAAACGACTATCAGTTCCATGCCCGGGACTAGGGACCAGTGTAAAACTTCTCGCCTGTGGGCTAGGGGGAGGTGACTGTGGTGGACTCCCTGCCCAGCTGGTGGCTCTGTGTAGGGTATTTGAAGTGAGCGTTACCCGAAGTAAGTATACGTCTGGTCTAGCTGGAGTGCTGGTGGTCACATTCACGGTCTTCCACTCTCCAAGTTTGTAAAGGGAGGTGGAGACCTTGATTGGTGGGGAAACCCTTGTGGAGGGTTTGCCGGCAATGGGGTAATTTGAGGGGATGCTAGTCCAGGGTATACGAGTGGGCACCCTTGGGGTAATGTCTCTGGCAGGTATATCACCTGTGGGGCACCTTCTTGGTATATTTCTTGCTCTTTGGCTAGCAACATTATGCATGTGAATGAGGTCATACTTCCTGCTGATAATCCTGACATGACTCATGCCAGGGGACCTTTTTACTTGGTCGTGGACAGTGAACATGGAGGTGAGGGCAGGGACTCCTCCCATTCTGACCACGTGTCGCGGAGGTTCTAGAAGCTCTAAGGCCCAGTCATGGACCTGCTGCGGTGTGGGTGTAAACATGATGAATCTGTGGTGTTTTACAATTTTAGACTGCTGAGTAGGGTACCCCAGGTCTGAGATCTCAGCAGCGCCTCCAAATTTAGTGCACTTTCCCCCACCACCTGGGAGATGTGTGGCTACGGTGTATGGGTGTGGTGAAATACCTGATGGTGCCCAGGAGATCTGAGTCTCTGGGAATCTGGGATGTACCTGAGTGGTGCTCGGTAGTGCATCCACCTGTACGGGATTCTAGCATGTGGAATTCCCCCGTTACAGGACACAAATAAAACACACTTTATATAGCAGAACAGTTTTACTATATGCAGCTAAATATAGTTACAGGCTACCCACCAGGTCCCGCATGGCTGTACCTTCCAATACTCCACCCCCTCTCAATGGAGTCACCATCCCCAAAGTACCAAGGGGCCCATGGGCACCCAACCACCCCGGTGTCCCCAAGGTCAATACTACCCAATGTGTGGTACAGCGCTGCCCACTAAAGTGTTGTTGGTGCATGTGAGGAGTTGGGTACCTGCCGAGTGTGTCCACACCCGGGAGTGCAGATGCTGTAGATGATGATGTGACTCGGGAGCGCAGATGCTGTAGATGATGATGTGACTCGGGAGCGCAGATGCTGTAGATGATGATGTGATCCACGGATCCATTGCCATAACCCGCAAAGCCTCCGCCTCTACGTTGGGTGGTATCCCACCTGGACTGTGCCACTACTGATGAGTCTCTATGTGAAGGGTGATCTGGTCCCAAACCACCTATGAACAGGATGCAGCAGCTTCTGTCTGTATCCTTCACTCTGAAGCAACAGGGGCAGTGTCCCTATACTATGGGCCTGTCCCTGCAGCAAACACAAGCTGAGGGGAGTCGGGCCTGGCTGGGGCCTAATGGGGGTCTCTGGCCTAGTGCAGTTGCCACAGACACCTGCACACACACGCACCCTACCCTGATGGTGTCCCAGCTCCGACTGGCGTGGTTTCTGTTGCGTGAAATGTATCAATAGTAGGCAGGGAAACAATTGCAGCCCCATTGGCTGTCGCGGGTCATGTGATATAGCAGCCAGGGGCCACGCCGCAGTCCCGCGCCACCGCAGAGTCCCGGCGACCGGCTCGCCAGCTCGTCCGACGCCACGCTCCCCCACTCGACCGACGGGACCGCCTTGATGTCCGGTGGCACCTGCACCAGCCGCAGCCTCCCGCGCAGCAGCGGAATTAAGGGGACATGAAAAGGTGGCAATGGGGGGAACCTAGCTACATTAGGAAAAAGCTATATCACACCTGTTTGAGGAATACCAGCCTCAGAGCAGAAGAGAAACATCTAACAAAAGACTGCTCTCCATTTATAACCTATATTCGTACCTGTAAGGACTGAAGCTTGGTATTGTAAACTCACAAGAATAAATATATTGGAACTCCATAAATCTGGGTCAGATACTATATTTTCATACTACAAGGATCGTATGGTATTTTCAGTGTCCAACATTGAATCTGGGGAGCATTTTATTTTCAATTGGTCTGCTTGGAAAGTCAGCATGTGATTGGCTGATGGGAATGGCTTAATTTAAGAGCGACATTTTTGTGGAGCTCTAGATGGCATTGTGGTTTTTACCTTTATTAAGATACTTTGCAGTGTTTTGAATTTCTTTTTATATAATCTTTCAATAGCTCCATTATACTTTTTTTAAATTCTGCTTCTTACTGTTTTGTTAATTACTGTTTTTGTTATACTTTTCTATTGAAAGTTGTTCTTTTCTGCTATAAAGTGATCTTACAACATGACCATTTTCCTGCCTCCCATATCTGCTGTGATTTAAGAATGTGTGTCTAGCATTTGATGATGCACTTTAACTTAAGGGTAAACTGCATACACTACAAGAATAAATCTGATCAATAAATACAGTGGATCAACTAAACATCCAAAGCAATGTCTCTAAACAAAGTTATAAATAAAAAAACTTGCTAGGAAGTTGTACAACAGCAGCCTAGCCTGGTGTATTTCATGCCTTTTTGTTGGTGTTGAATTAGCATAATGAAAAGGAATATCAAGTTCTATTTATATAGTTACACATTTATTAAATAGCAATAAAATATGGCCATTAGCAAAACTTCTCAACGTTATGATCATTTGGTTCGTATGAGTTCTTTTTATCAAACATTTAAGTAATGAAGAATGAGAAATCCATCCAAAGCTTTCATACAGTACATCTGCTTCCTTGTTTTTTATGTTACTGGCTTGAGTTACCATTCCTATATTCTATTCCCCTTGCTTGAGGATTTCAATGGTGGGCCTTGCGCCCTGTCAATTATCTTCTTCTGGTCTCTGATCCAGCAATTTTAACATGTGTCTTTGTTGCGGTCCTCTTCCCTCTTCCTTCCATTTTCCTTGAAGGATAAAAACTTCATCCATGGGAGAATGAAAAGGACAGTCTTATTGGCACTTGGCCCTCTTTCAATTAAAGTGTCTTATTCTCCAGTAGCCAATTTCAGTGACTATCTTGAAGGCTCTCTCTTTCCCTCTTCATTCCATTATTTCTTGACATTCTCTTTTATTCTTTCTCGTTCCCTTCTTGTCTTTTGGCAGTCTTCTTGATGTAATCTCTTCCTGCTCCTTTCCTCTATCACTCTGGATCATGCTCTTGTCTGTTTCTACCCTTCACTTTAGACTTTTTACTCAGAATTACCTGCCACTCTGATCTTTATCTTTCCTATTCGATCTTTTCTTTCTTTTTTTTTTTTGTATCCCATATCTTCTCACTTTACTTAACAATAATTGACTGATTGTGCACAAAATTGCTTGCCATAGCTTTCTCTAGCATTAACTACACATTTTAAAATAGCAGTACTATTTGCAAGCATTATATCTGTAACCCCTCTACTTTTATCTCTCAGACTTATGACTATTGCTGAGGCCGGGGCCTGAGTCCCTGTTAATAACTTACTGGGCCACACATGGCCTACGGTCAGGTGGCAAGAAGAATATGGGCATGGTATACGGGTAATACAACTAGTTTACTTATCCACTACTACCTCAGGCACATTGTGATCCTCAGCCGAGGATCACTACACACAGTACACAAATAGAACACAATCCCCAAATAACGCATTGCCGGGTGTGAATCTGTGTCAGTAGTGTATTAGTTACACAATCCTGGTATGTTGGCTTGTGATGGTGCCGGCACACCGTGGGAGCTCGTTGTGTGCTAACTATTGTAGGCCTGTACTTTGAAAAGAGTACTTCGGTTCCACTGTGCTTTATAGACATTCAGGGTCCCCTCCGACCATTACATTAACTCTCGGCCATGTCTGGCACTGTAGATCTCTGCTCCTGCTGCCACGTGTACTAGTGCGCACTCCTCAATCCTTTAACGAACCTGATAGCACTCAGGTCCGCGCAGATCTGACTCAACATGGCCGCCCTCCCTTTTTAAAGGCTTCTCTCATAGTCCCTCCTCTTTCACAGCCATTATTATTGGCTGCTCTCATGTCCATCACAGTCACATGTCCAAAGCACACTGGAGAGGAACCTTTCAAAGGGCAATTTGAGTTTGGATGCGCTCATCACACAGGGGGTTATATATCACATTGTTATATGGTTTAAATGTTGAACTTTATAACAACCCCACATCTGCGAGTGAGTACAACCTCATATTGGCCTTGGGCACCTGGGGAAGATTGAATTGTTATATGGTATCCAACAAACTGTAGTTGGTATTCTCTCTGGTGATTGTTTATTCTTAAAATACCTGTTAGCATATATGGCAACTGAATAACTTGCTGTACTATAAAAGATGTGCGAATTGTTTGAAACGTGGTTTGCAACATTTTTCACAAATTTCTCTTAAATGTAATTCATGAAATGTTGTCGCATTGCTAAAAACATTTGTGGCTTTTTGCAAGAATTTTGTGAACTATATTTTAATACTTCGTCATTTAGAGGGGGGAAATTTTCACGAAACAAGGTCAAATTTGGCCATATATGTTAATGTTCCTCAGCATTAGTGTGTCATTTGTACATAGAAGCTGCAGTGTAATGAAAAGGACATACAGTAGGGCTGTGACTTGTCAACAAAATATTGTCAAAAGTGCAAACAACAAAGATCATTTTGGGGCAAATTTCCCTTTCTCAGCTGATTTAATTATAAGTTATGTGTCAATTCTTCTTTATGAAAATTAGTGGGTCAGTGTTACGGTGATCTGTGTTTTAATTTCAGGGAAATTAAGCCTCTAATTATGTATCATGACCAACGAGTAACGCATTATGAAAATGAAACTTTGTGAGAGCTACAGTATGCCTGAGCTGTTAAAACAATACAAACTACAGGGATATGTTAGTAGCTACTTGTGACTAACAATATTGAATGTGTATGCACTGATGAAAATCTTGAAATCCTTTGACTTGCATTAATATATTTTGATGCCATGACCTAGATGAAGGCTATTCAACTCAGGCATATGGACACAGCCCTTCTTACATTGTGAGCAATTTCATTTACAGAGGAAATTAGTACACATCGTGATGAGTATAGAATAAGAGAGGCAAAGGCCAACGAAACACTGGAAAGGGTAAAACAGGGGCGAGTAAAAGGCACAGAAAGTATTAAATAAATAATATTGCTCTTACTTTTACACACTAGTTTGCGTATTAATAAGCGTACAACAGTGGTACTTTTCATGAACAGTCTGTTACTCTACTCCTGGGAAGTGTGACAGTGACAGCCATGCCCTAATTTGTAGATACTATTACCATTTTGGGGGGGGGGGGAGAGGAGTTTGTCTGGGGACTGGTTGGTTATCCCTGTGTCACAGACAAGCTAACAGCATCACACTCAAGCTTCAAGAAACGGTCCAGGCCAGTTTGAAGAATTGGAGCAGCATTTGGTGCAATTACACAAGCTCTGTTTCCACAGTTGTGGGCAGTGACTCATGGGTGAGTAATGGACAAAGATAAATAATCAAGTTAAGGAACATGCAACCAACAAAAATCCAGGTAAAATAATTGTGATTAGAGGATACAGATTCAAAGGCACAGAACATACCACAACCCTCGGAGTTGATAGAGGGTTACTTATGGCCCAATCCTTTACTAAGGAATAATAGTTTTTGGGGAATAGGGATGCAGGTGGAAGCATACATAATATTGCCATATCAAATTATTATAATTACTAAAACTAATAGTGTATTAATTTATCACATTGTAATTCATAGTGACTTGTACTGTGTAATTTTGTAGGTAAAATCTCTATGCTGTTTATTAAATATAATTGAAAACTATAACAAATATTGAAGTTGCTGTTTCTCTGTGTCATTGTACATGGTTTTGTTTTTATAGCAGCGATTAGATAATTGCTTTATAAGTATATGTTGTGTTAACAAATTATATGATACAGCTTCTCTGGAGAGTAGAAAGGTTAAAATATGGGTTCCCTCCTGGTTTGCACCTGACATTCTTTGGCATTATTAGGCCACATATGTCTCAGACTAACAGTGTGTGAAAGACCTGCATATATCAGATCTGACATTTATGGCTCCATTTGTGATTTAAGGTACCTCTGGGCTTTGCAATGAATAGGTCAGTCACCCATAACAATGAGTAAGAATGCGTTAGATATAAACATTTTTTTTGTTTTCATCCTGTTAAAGTATCACAACATGAGCAGGTTATGAATTAAAATGTATTTTTTCTAATTAAGAGGAGTGCAAAATGCAAATCGTAACAAAGTATCAAAAGTGAAACAAAATTGTAACTGTCCTCTCTATATAGAATTAGGCAGTGACCACTGATTAGTCGAGCCCTAAACTGTTGTGTGAACAGTATACACCCAAGAGTCCTTATTACTGTGACTTAAAGGCAATAGATGTAATGTAAATTCAAGGACAATTAGACAATCAATCATTTCAAACACATTTAGATACCCAGCAAAGAGCTCATTGTTAAGGCAATAGCTGAATTAATTATCATGGCTCAATTTGCTGTTTATGACATTTTCATCCCTGAACTCAGGATGTCTCCAGTAGACACAATGTTTTTTTAATGTTCCAATATTTAATTACAAGTGTCTACAGGGGCAGTCTCCTTCTGTCCCCTCCTGAGTCTGACCAGATGCATTTGCTTCTCAATAGGGAACTACTTTCTGTCTTCTCTGGGCTCCTCTGTTTCAGGGTGGGGGGGGGAGGGGTGTGGTGCTTACAGAGACCCTGCGCCCTTCCCCACAACACTTACTGTAAATTACATGGCAACGTGGCATCAAATGACGTTGTGTTGCCATGGCTAAGTGATGTTGCAGGATGTTGTGACGTCAGAAAACTCCGGAGAAAAAGTAAGGGGGACACGGGGGGAGAGCGCAAGGGGGGAGAGCAGGCAGGGGGACAAAGACACAAATGTTTGCACGGCCCTGATGTAATCCATAAACAAGAGGCCCTCAGGGCTCTACCTGCAACCCTCAACTGCTTTCACCCCAGCAATTTTCTCTCCCTATCTCCCTAGTGCAAAGGGAATGAGATGTTGCTGGTGTAGATTGTAACCAGGGACGGTGCTAGGTCTAGGGAACCTAGGCGGTCACCTAGGATGTCATATTTGGGGGGGGGGGGCAGAAAAGGTGATGGCGGGAGTAGCAGAAGCAGTGCAGAAGGAAGGGGGCGGCGGAGGATAAGGGTGATTGATGGTGGCAGAAGGTAGGGCAGTGGGAGAGAGGCTGGGAGCAGAGAAGTGAAGGTAGCGTGCGACTGGCCGGTTGCGGCAGAGGACGCGGGGCCGAGCCCACCTCCGCGATCCATCCAGAAAGTGACAACTTCCGATGTCTGCCACCAGGGGGGACCTCCACCGCTCCACTCCCCATCAAGGTAAGGACTTTTAACTGGGAGAGAGGGGAGAATGGGAGGGAGGATGGGGGAGAGGATGGGGAGGGGGTGAGAGGTTGAGGAGGAGAGTGAGCGAGCATGAGGAGGGAGGTAGAATTTGGGGGAGAAGAAAGAATGGAGAGAGAGGGGTGGGAGTGAGAGAGAATGGGGGAGAGCGGTGGAAGAGAGAATGGGGGCAGGGGATGGGATAGAGAATGGGAAGAGAGGGATAGAAAATGAGGGAGACAGAATGGGGGAGAGGGTTGGGAGAGAGAATGGGTTCAGGGGATGGGAGAGAATGGGAGGAGAGGGAGAGATAATGAGGGAGAGAGAATGGGGAGAGGGTGGGATAGAGAGAATGGGGCAGGGGATGGGAGAGAATGGGAGGAGAGGGAGAGTGAATGGGGAAAGGGGTGGGAGGGAGAATGGGGGAGAGGGGTGGGAGAGAGAATGAGGGAGAGTGGTTGGAGAGAGAATTGGGGAGAGGGGTGGGAGAGAGAATGGGTGGGAGAGAATGAGGGAGACTGAATGGGGGAGAGGATGGGAGAGAGAGAATGGGGGTAAGAAAGAGAGTGGGGGGAGGGCAAAAGAATTAGGGAAGGGAGAGAGATTGCGGGGAGGGAGAGAGAATGGTTGCAGAGTGAGATAATAGGAGTGAGGTGGAAAAAGAATGGGAGGAATCATTTTTCCCAATTTATTTCTGGAAAGGGTTTGAAGGCTGGCAGCTGAAGGTTTGCCTAGGCCAAAATACTTTATATACTTTGTCCCCCCCCCCCCCCCCGTCTCTCCAGTGCTAAATCACAAGTTATTTCAGTATATGTTGCTACATATGATTGCACCTTTAAAAGTTATACATTGGTGAAAAACTACGTACAGGCATACCCCGCTTTAAGGACACTCACTTTAAGTACACTCGCGAGTAAGTACATTTCGCTCAATAGGCAAACAGCAGCTCACGCATGCGCCTGTCAGCATGTCCTGAACAGCAATACCAGCTTCCTACCTGTACCGAAGCTGTGCGCAAGCGGGGAGACTATAGATCCTGTTACACATGCGTTATTTACATCAGTTAAGCACGTATATGACGATTACAGTACAGTACATGCATCAAAAGTGGGCAAAAGGGAGTGCTTCACTTTAAGTACATTTTCACTTTACATACATGCTCCGGTCCCATTGCGTACGTTAATGCGGGGTATGCCTGTATATAACTAAGGGTCTGGTTTTATAAAACGGGCGCAGAGAATTCCCGGAAATAATTAATCACGCTACATCTGTAGGTTACCGAAATGTCATTCTTTTCAAGCTATGGCTATGATAAATAATATTACACTAATAAATACTGAGTAATCCTAGTTATAAATAAAATATACACACAATGCTGTTTTAAATTCAGACAGGGTTTCCACATGACATGGCGTCAAAAATCTTTTCAAATAAATTATGCATCATGAGTATGAAGTCTTTATACAATGCATACAGTATTTTATGAAGGGTTTCCACTAACATGTTGATGCCCAAACATTTTGAAATATAATCTCCTACATATGCCTTTAAGTTTCATTTGTACAATTCCTTTATTTAGTCGTTTCAGAATTACTATACTACTTTTTGGGTGGGATATTTGTGCTTAACTGATTGTAATGTGCTGTGCAGGGTTTATTTTGTAATTTATTATTATTTATTGTGCTTTGTATTTTAATAGTGCACTAAAGTAAAAGGGTTATCTAGTGAATAAGTCAATCATATTCTATATTGCAATGAAACACTTCATTCTTATTTTGTGTTGGGCTTTGTTGAAGAGATATAAGGGTTATTCATTAAACTGCGATGGTACCCCTTTCGTCACTCTGGCCCTTTAATGAATAACCCCCATAGAGTGGTGGCCCCTTGTCCTTAGATACTAGTTCTTGAAGCTTGTTTCACAGCTGCAGCTACCCCTCCCCTATCATTAGCTGCATGTCTTTGTTCAACTCAATTTTAAAGCTCTTTATCCACTGGTCAAATAATGAATGAGGTGACCAACACAACACTACACTTGCATAAACAATGAAAGCATTATTTTTATGGAAGCACACTTTCAAAACGTCGGCCGTTTTTTCCATCAATCATACAATACATAATTCCAATGCTGGATGTGTAAAGTCATGTGTTCATGTGTCTCCCTCTCCCTCTCTGTCTCCCTCTCTGTCTCCCTCTCCCTCTCCCTTTTTTTGTTCGATTAGTGAGGTCATCCGACACACACACACGTATGCACGCACGTACGAACACACACGTACGCACACACACGTACGCACACACATACACACACACATGTACGTGCACACACGTACGTAACTATGTAACAAGGACTAATGGTAGTAAAGTAAGTGTACTACAATAAATAAACTGTTATGTAAAAAAAAAAATGTGTCCCGGTTTTTCATTTTCAAAATCTGGTCACCCTAGATATACGGTCATTTTACTTTAATTTATGTACACCCCTTTATTTTAAGAAATATATCAATAAAGTTATTTTAAATGTATTATCACAACTCATTACTACTATCTATTCACTTCAGAGTTATAGAGTGCTACCAGCTGAGTTCTTTTTCTTTTGTGTATTCATTTTAAATGTTTCAATGTCCAAAAGAGATTAAGGGGAAATCACATATACCAGCACACTGATTGCCACAATCCCAAATACAATAACACAACCAATAAGGCCCCCTCCCCAAATACAATCACAATAGGGCCCCCTCCCCAAATACACCCACACACACCCACACACACCTCCACACACCTCCACACACCTCCACACACACAAACTCTCTCTCTCTCTCACACACACACACACGATAAGCCTCACACCCCAAATAGACACCCTCTCAATAAGCCCCCCTACCCAAATACACACACACACACACAAACATACTAAGCCACCCCATCAAAAATACACACACAATAAGCCCCCTCCCTAATACACACACAATAAGCCTCCCTCAATACACACACAGCCTCCCTCCCCAAATACACACAATAAGCCCCCTCCTCAAATACACACACACACACACACACACAAAATAAGCCCCCTCCCCAAATACAAACACAATAATCCCCTCCCAAACACAGACACACACACATACACAATAAGCCCCCTCCCCAAATACAAACACAGTAATCCCCACCCAGACACACACACACAAAACCCCCCTCCCCAAATGCACACACAATAAGCCCTCCCCCACATACACAAATAATAAGCCCCTTCCCCAAATACACACACACAATAAGCCCCGCTCCCTAAATTCACACACAATAAGCCCCCTCTCAAACACACACACACACACTATGCCCCCTCCCCAAATACACACACAATAAGCCCCCTTCCCAAATACATACACACACACACACACTGCAGTCCCTGCTTCCGCGCCCTGTTGGCAGGCCCAGGAATTAGCCTAGTGGTAACATAATTTCCGTGAAGAGATTTTGAATACCTTTGTCATGTCATATTACTATCTCTTAGGCCCCCAAAATAGATTTATATGGAAGAGACTTGTGCCTGAAATTTTTATTTACAGTGCTGCATACACATTATTATTTAAGAGTTTAATGCATAATGTAGCAAGAGTATCTTTTAGCTACAGTATGTATGATAAGAGGTGTTGTGGCTGTATTTTTAGGAAACTAAAAAAAAAAATGAAATGAAGAAACATAGTTTGTACTATGTATTTGTTTGCAAAGCATGTGGCCAAATAGCCCAGCATGAGCCAGATTACAAATGGCAGTCTTGGGTTCAAATCCATGTTAAGGTGCTTATCTTACCTGCCATCGCCATGGGAACTCTATTTATTGTCTTTCTGATGTTGCTGATTTGAATTCTATCATTATGACTTCCTTTAGCTCTGCTTGTGCTACAATCAATTGGTGCTGTTTAGTAAACATGGCCCTTTACTCATTGATTTTTCTGGTGCCAGTCTTACAGTTCCAAAAATCATCTCCTTCGCCAGGTAAGAGGCAGGAATCCTTCATCTTCATATAAAAGGTGAGGCAGAAGGAAGACTTGGCACTGGTATGCACTTTAAACATTTCATGTATACCTCTTCACATTCATGCAACCATGTACAGCACATGATTCTCTGCCTGAGTCCTCTCTGCATACTGACTCTGTAACTGGCCCAACTCAGCATATTTCAAGGGATAACGTTCTAATGTTGCCACGGCAACCCTGACTTGACCAGAATAGTAATTTGACAACTGACATACCTTACAGCATGGGTATCTTTCTGCGTCTGTAGACTTAACACTATTAAGGTTATACAATCTTAACATGCTGTATAGAAACTCAATATTAAAATTATCTAAATGTTTACATTAACTTCATACTAAGCACACTATAAAAAAAAAGCTGTGTGTGCTGTGCACGCGCATAGTAAGTGAAACTTCTTTGACTTTTGTCACAGAAATTGTATTTGTGTTGGTGTTGGTGATGTTTTAATTAAAAATCAAAATACAATCTCAATGACAAAACGCAAATAAATTTGACTTAGAATGCGCGTGCTCGGCACACATCCCCTGTATTAGCTATTTGCACTAAGTGTGAATTCCGCGTGTGACAGTGTGCGTGTGACTGAGAGTGTGCGTGTGACTGAGAGTGTGCGTGTGACTGAGAGTGTGCGTGTGACTGAGAGTGTGCGTGTGACTGAGAGTGTGCGTGTGACTGAGAGTGTGCGTGTGACTGAGAGTGTGCGTGTGACTGAGAGTGTGCGTGTGACTGAGAGTGTGCGTGTGACTGAGTGTGTGCGTGTGACTGAGTGTGTGCGTGTGACTGAGTGTGTGCGTGTGACTGAGTGTGTGCGTGTGACTGAGTGTGTGCGTGTGACTGAGTGTGTGCGTGTGACTGAGCGTGCGTGTGACTGAGCGTGCGTGTGACTGAGCGTGCGTGTGACTGAGCGTGCGTGTGACTGAGCGTGTGCGTGTGCGTTTGACGGTGCGTGTGACTATGCGTGTGACTGCGTGTGCGTCTGACTGTGAGTGTGACTGAGTGTGCGTCTGACTGTGAGTGTGACTGAGTGTAAGTGTGACTGAGTGTGCGTGTGAGTGTGACTGAGTGTGTGTGACTGAGTGTGCGTGTGACTGTGTGTGGGGGTCTGGGGGGGTCAGTGTGTGGGGGTCTGGGGGGGTCAGTCAGAGTGTGTGGGGCTCTGGGGGGGTCAGTGTGTGTGGGGGTCTGGGGGGGTCAGGCAGTGTGAATTCCGCGTGTGACAGTGTGCGTGTGACTGAGAGTGTGCGTGTGACTGAGAGTGTGCGTGAGAGTGTGCGTGTGACTGATAGTGTGCGTGTGACTGATAGTGTGCTTGTGACTGAGAGTGTGCTTGTGACTGAGAGTGTGCGTGTGACTGAGAGTGTGCGTGTGACTGAGAGTGTGCGTGTGACTGAGAGTGTGCGTGTGACTGAGAGTGTGCGTGTGACTGAGAGTGTGCGTGTGACTGAGAGTGTGCGTGTGACTGAGAGTGTGCGTGTGACTGAGAGTGTGCGTGTGACTGAGAGTGTGCGCGTGACTGAGAGTGTGCGCGTGACTGAGAGTGTGCGCGTGACTGAGAGTGTGCGCGTGACTGAGAGTGTGCGCGTGACTGAGAGTGTGCGCGTGACTGAGAGTGTGCGCGTGACTGAGAGTGTGCGCGTGACTGAGAGTGTGCGCGTGACTGAGAGTGTGCGCGTGACTGAGAGTGTGCGCGTGACTGAGAGTGTGCGCGTGACTGAGAGTGTGCGCGTGACTGAGAGTGTGCGCGTGACTGAGAGTGTGCGCGTGACTGAGCGTGTGCGCGTGACTGAGCGTGTGCGTGTGACTGAGCGTGTGCGTGTGACTGAGCGTGTGCGTGTGACTGAGCGTGTGCGTGTGACTGAGCGTGTGCGTGTGACTGAGCGTGCGTCTGACTGCGTGTGCGTCTGACTGTGAGTGTGACTGCGTGTGCGTGTGACTGAGTGTGCGTGTGACTGAGTGTGACTGAGTGTACGTGTGACTGTGAGTGTGCGTGTGAGTGTGAGTGTGTGTGGGGGTCTGGGGGGTCAGTGTGTGAGGGTCTGGGGGGGGTCAGTCAGTGTGTGTGGGGCTCTGGGGGGGTCAGTGTGTGTGGGGGTCTGGGGGGGTCAGGCAGTGTGTGTAGGGGTCTGGGGGGGTCAGGCAGTGTGTGTAGGGGTCTGGGGGGGTCAGGCAGTGTGTGTGGGGGTCTGGGGGGGTCAGGCAGTGTGTGTGGGGGTCTGTCAGTGTGTGTGGGGGTCTGGGGGGTTCAGTCAGTGTGTGTGGGGGTCTGGGGGGTTCAGTCAGTGTGTGTGGGGGTCTGGGGGGTTCAGTCAGTGTGTGTGGGGGTCTGGGGTGGTCAGTCAGTGTGTGTGGGGGTCTGGGGGGGTCAGTCAGTGTGTTTGGGGGTCTGGGGGGGTCAGTCAGTGTGTGTGGGGGTCTGGGGGGGTCAGTCAGAGTGTGTGGGGCTCTGGGGGGGTCAGTGTGTGTGGGGGTCTGGGGGGGTCAGGCAGTGTGAATTCCGCGTGTGACAGTGTGCGTGTGACTGAGAGTGTGCGTGTGACTGAGAGTGTGCGTGAGAGTGTGCGTGTGACTGAGAGTGTGCGTGTGACTGAGAGTGTGCGTGTGACTGAGAGTGTGCGTGTGACTGAGAGTGTGCGCGTGACTGAGAGTGTGCGCGTGACTGAGAGTGTGCGCGTGACTGAGAGTGTGCGCGTGACTGAGAGTGTGCGCGTGACTGAGAGTGTGCGCGTGACTGAGAGTGTGCGCGTGACTGAGAGTGTGCGCGTGACTGAGAGTGTGCGCGTGACTGAGAGTGTGCGCGTGACTGAGAGTGTGCGCGTGACTGAGAGTGTGCGCGTGACTGAGAGTGTGCGCGTGACTGAGAGTGTGCGCGTGACTGAGAGTGTGCGCGTGACTGAGAGTGTGCGCGTGACTGAGAGTGTGCGCGTGACTGAGAGTGTGCGCGTGACTGAGAGTGTGCGCGTGACTGAGAGTGTGCGCGTGACTGAGAGTGTGCGCGTGACTGAGAGTGTGCGCGTGACTGAGAGTGTGCGTGTGACTGAGCGTGCGACTGCGTGTGCGTCTGACTGTGAGTGTGACTGCGTGTGCGTGTGACTGTGAGTGTGACTGCGTGTACGTGTGACTGTGAGTGTGACTGCGTGTACGTGTGACTGTGAGTGTGCGTGTGCGTGTGACTGAGTGTGCGTGTGACTGTGAGTGTGTGTGGGGGTCTGGGGGGGTCAGGCAGTGTGTGTAGGGGTCTGGGGGGGTCAGGCAGTGTGTGTGGGGGTCTGGGGGGGTCAGGCAGTGTGTGTGGGGGTCTGTCAGTGTGTGTGGGGGTCTGGGGGGTTCAGTCAGTGTGTGTGGGGGTCTGGGGGGTTCAGTCAGTGTGTGTGGGGGTCTGGGGGGTTCAGTCAGTGTGTGTGGGGGTCTGGGGTGGTCAGTCAGTGTGTGTGGGGTTCTGGGGGGTCAGTCAGTGTGTTTGGGGGTCTGGGGGGGTCAGTCAGTGTGTGTGGGGGTCTGGGGGGGTCAGTCAGTGTGTGTGGGGGTCTGGGGGGGTCAGTCAGTGTGTGTGGGTCTCTGGGGGGTCAGTCAGTGTGTGTGGGGGTCTGGGGTGGTCAGTCAGTATGTGTGGGGGTCTGGGGGGGTCAGTCAGTGTGTGTGGGGGTCTGGGGGGGTCAGTCAGTGTGTGTGGGGTCTGGGGGGGGGTCTGTCAGTGTGTGTGGGGGTCCGGGGGGTGGTCAGTCAGTGTGTGGGGGGGTCAGTCAGTGTGTGGGGGGGTCCGTCAGTGTGTGGGGGGTCCGGGGGGGTCCATCAGTGTGTGGGGGGTCCGGGAGGGGGTCCGCGCGGGTTGCGCCCGGGTTTTTTTACCACCGCTTCCTGGGGGGCCCGCAAACGCCCGCGTCACTGGAGGGCTGAATGGCGCCGCTGCCAGCCGCTTCTGCGCATGCGCGGCATGGCAGCGGTAGTGGAAGTTAGGCGGGTCCATGTGTGGGCTGGGAGGGAGGTCCCATTCGGGTAAGGAAAGGGTGGGTGAGGGGCTGTCCCGGTCGGGCGGTCTCTGCTGTCCCGGGCAGCAGACGGGGACACATGTTAACAGCCGTGGCAGCGGGCGGGGAACGGCGCCGCTGCCAACCGCTTCTGCGCATGCGTGGCTTTCCTCCAGTCCCCATCATTACTGAGCATGCGCGGCTTGGCAGCGGATGTGCGGGGGGAATGGCGGCGTTAGGAGCGGCGCCGGCGGCTATCGCCGCCGCCGCCGCATGTTATCAGCCATGTGGGGGGAGCGCGGTCCATTAGGAGCGGCGCCGGCGGCTATCGCCGCCGCCGCCGCATCTGATTTGTGGAGCGGGTGTGATGTCAGTGTTGGGGTCGGGCTGAGCCAGAACACAGCCCGGCCTCAACTGCCAGCACTGACGTCACATCCGTTTCATTTCTGTCTCCACAATTCTTTTTTGCCCCATCACGAATGAGGCGCCACTAAGGAAGTTTCACTTCAATATTATAATGTAGGGATGTTAACATATCACAAAGCACGTAGATTTATTTTTTCTATCAACTGTAATTCAGAATGTTAGAAGGGCCCCTCTAGGGTCTTAGCTGGTGGCGAGGAGCATAATCCCCTCTACAATATGAGCAGTGTTTGCGGGTGATTTCCTTATTCTGTTGGACTCCTTTTCTCTATTATACTGTCCCCTCTTTGGTTGTTTTGCTTACTGTGTGTAGACCATTTATGGCATGCATTACACTATATATTGCTATATACACATTACACTATATACACTATATATTGCTTACTGTCTGCAGAGTATTTTCTGGTTTTAAATGGACTGTTCTCTGGATCACTGGTCTTGGGTCCATTGGCGCCCTTTGCTGAAGCTTGTTTATTGAACTGTTGCACTGTCCTGAACTCTTTTATTGTGCCCAACCTCCTCTCCTCCACGATAATGCAGGTTCTATGCTTGGTTTCCTCTCCAGAACAGCTCCCTGTTATCCTTTGCGCTCTCCTGTTCCTGATTGGGCCATTCTTATTTTCTGCCTCATTTACTCTGCACCACTTGTTCTGTGTTTCCATTCAGCATTTCACTTGGTTTTGTAATTTGGTCCATAACAACAGGAGTAGGACTGCAATCCTGATCATGAAGATTTTGAGTTTTAACAGAAGGCAGTGAAGCCTCTACAAGTGGCACACACGATTATTCAGTAGTTGCCTGTTTGTTGTCTTTTTGGATGTTATTGTTAGGATGGCAATGTATTCCCTTTTGAATTTCTGTTCCTTAGGGTTTCTGGTGTCAAACATACTCTTGAGTATTCCAAATGTAATAATTTGGGTGCATCCATAGCTTAATCGGGCCAGCAAGTTATCTCTTTAAAGAAAACCCCATCTGTACAGCATGAACAAGGCCCTTATCTTTTCCTCAAAATCACACAAAAGGAAGCACTTTCTGTCTCCTCCTCACGTGAACCTTAACAGTCAGGCTGCTCCAAAGAACAAAGGTGTAATATTGAGGTGGCAGTGATTATGTTCTCCATGTTAATTAACTCTTCAAATGCCTTCCTACTCCTCAGTCACCTCCTACTTTGGACTCCTTATTATCCTGTTTGTACCCTCACAGTTCTGAAAATAGTTGGATTCACCAGGTAGCAGGCAGGACAACTTCACCATCATTCATAAGGCGATGCCAGAGGAAGACTTTATAATTCTTGGCGCTATAAACATTTTATAGATAACTCTTAGGTTTCCTATTAGCTTTTACAGTATGTCTCTATCAGTCTGAGTCCTGTCATCAAATGACTCCTTAACTGACCCCTCAATATCTTTAACATTCAATGGACAACATTCTATTGTTGCCGGGACAACGATGGTTGGACCAGAATGTTCACCTGACTCCTATCACACACACAGCATGTGCCTCTTTCTTTGAAGCAATACAGATATGTGCAAAACAATCACACACAATAACATATTTGGCAAATTTAGAACATTTAAGACTGGTAAAATTCAAGAAAATAACATCTTTCATGAAAAAATACAATGCTACAAGACTTGCCTAAAACTCGCCATTGCTCAAAATTCAGAGTTTTTTTAAAGGAGATGTTGAAAACAGAACTATGGTGGTGCACAGACCCCTATAGGATGTGAAAAACAATTGAAAAGTTGAGGCCACACATTGGCACTCTTAAACACCTTCAAATATCACTTGAATAGATACACATTTGACGTAAGGAATATAAAAAAAGTTTAAATAATTTTTTTCAGCAAAAAGCATGGATATTAGAAAAGTCCTTGCAGTACTCATATACATTTATAAACATTAAGTTAATGATATTATATTTACTGTACTTTGTACATCTCTATTGTTCATTCAACTTGAGCAGTGTTTTTTAACCTTTTTTTGGCTAAAGGATTCTATAATTCTAATTAGAAATTCGGAGGAACCCCAACCCTCTCCAATAGTGCGTCTGAGATCCGATGCATTGTATGGAACCCCAACCCTGTCTAATAATGCGTCTGAGATCAGATGCATTGTAAGTAAACTCAACCCACTCTAATAGTGTGCCTGCGATCAGATGCAGTGTAAGGAACCCCAACCCTTCGTTAATAGTGCGTCTGATATCAGATGCAGTGTAAGGAACCCCAACCCTTCGTTAATAGTGCATCTGATATCAGATGCATTGTAAGGAACCCCAACCCTCTCTAGTAGCGCGTCTGATATCAGATGCATTATAAGAAACCCCAACCCTCTCTAATAGCGTGTCTGAGATCTGATAGATTGTAAATTCTTCTGTATTTGGTACAATTTTCAAATTACCTGAAAATTTCAGGGAAACCTTTAGGGATGCCATGGGAACCCCTGTTGAAAAACATAGACTTCAACAGTAGGGACAGTGAACACTGAACTTTCGATCTGACTCGATCAATGTCCATAAGGTCCCATAATCCTTAAACAAAGTATTGGTGAATGTTTCTATCGCCAAACCTGATAGTTAGAAACTGTTCTATTTATCCACTACAATTCCTAAATGTTTTGGTTTCTTTGCATGCCCCTTGTTTTGTTATTATACCAGTTTTTTTTTTTGTAACATCTGTCATGAAAGATATCTGTAAGGAAAGACCACTGTAAAATTCAAGCCAGCAGTCTACATTTTGCTGCAAATGTACGATCCCCAACCAAAGATCCAAAAATCTATTTCAATTCACCAGATTACAGCCAGGAACATCTTCATCATAATTCACAAGGAGAGGCAGGAGAAAGACTCAGCACTCATTTATTTACAACTTCTTGCATGCATGTCAAATTATACTCCTCTTTCTGGGGGCTATGCACCAAGCAGTGCGTTTTGGCGCCCGATTGGAAAATGTTTGCTCGGCCGTTAGAAAGTGAAGCCAAATGCGGTATTCACTAACAAGTTCAGCGCATTTTGTCCGTCCAAGCAAAAATATGTCCGATCGTCCGAGCTTTCCCCCCCCTGCTATCGCGCTTAAACTTGTAAAGCACAATAGCTGATAGAAAATAAAGCAGATGCAAAAGAAGTAGAGCACAGCCAAATAGTCGCAAGAAGAGGATCCAAAGGTACAAAAAACTTTATTGGAGGTCCCAAAGCATAAAAAAAGCCTTCTACGAGTTTTTATGCTTTGGGACCTCAATAAAGTTTTTTTTGTACCTTTGGATCCTCTGCTTGCTCCTATTTGGCTGTGCTCTACTTCTTTTGCATCTGCTTGGATTTCGTCAGCAGCAGCAGCACGTCTTCCCAGACCAGGAGGTGATTGTGAGTAAATGCTACCATTATTCTATGCCTTGTTGATACTCCCAATGAAATTGAGTTGGTGGTTTTCCACTTACCCCCAGTTTTCAGGGAACACTATTCATGTGATGGCTATATGGACATACTCATTGATTTATATTGAAGATTAATTCATCTACCTAATGTCTGGGATTTATTACAATTGTGAACAGCCTGGTACTTGAGCACTCTGGTCGCACTTCTTACCAGTATAGAAAAAAAAGCAATATACAAGTGAAGGTGATAATATAAGGCGCAAAACAATAAAGAGTGCTCACTATTCTTAAAGTGAAAAATAAAGTTGTGATAAACAACAAGATGATAAAATAATCAAGTGTTATGAATGTGAAATATAAATCAATAAAGATGTCGGAACTCTCTGCTCAAACCCTCTGGTAGGGCCTGTCTCCACGGGTCCAAATACGGCAGAATATGTTCTCACAGTCCAGGGGGAGCATGTAAAAATGGAGCGACAAGACCAACTCTAAGTGCAGTAGAATTGTACAAGTGGGTAAATTTCAGGCTGAAATCTTGGCTCTAATGTTTCCCTACTCACAAGATTAAAGTGCAATAAGGGCACATAAGCTGTGGTGCTCAGGAACTCAGGATAGGCTGTCACTCTCAGTGTGGGTGGATGGATGTACCTCAGTAAAGAAGGGATAGCTCCATAGCACAGATCAGTATGTAAATAAAACTTTATATTAAGAAATGTAAAAGCGCATAGTAGTATCAATATTAAAAAGGCACATCACACTCGCAAGTGTTAAGGGGAGACTGCGCATCACACTGCTCACCACCCCGCCTCTTCTGAACACTCTTCCGGTCTCGGATCAAGATCCTGGGTCAGTTCCCAGCAAACCGATGGTAGCTGCTTGCTGCCTTACGTTCTGTCCCCCAAGAATGACGTCACTCCCTCGGCTTCTGTGGATGAGCTGGTAGTGACAGCCTGTATCTCATGATGTAGGGTGTCCCCGAGGCTGAAACCAATGCCGTTCAGCTCAGAAGACCCCCTGCTCATCTACACTAGTATGAAAACTCACATACCAATAAAAAATAATTCATACAGTACAATAATGGTCAAAATTACTATTATCCAGATATGGATATTAGTGCATTTGCCCATTTAAAATACAACATTAAGCCGAATCAATAACATAAATAAATCTTTAGATTCCTCTAAGAAGTCGTACCGACGAAACGCGTTGAATCAGTGTTCAGTGCTAATTCGTGACGCGAAGTCCTGGCAGCCGGAAAAAGGTGTAAATACCTGGTCTCCCGTGACACCTTGGCACTAGCTGGGATAACCCCCTTAACCTAGGGATTCCCTCATCTACAGGGATACCTATTTATCCCTCTGCCTCATTCTCCTTTTTGGGCTGTGCTGAAGCAGGGTACCCTAGTGGTGAGTCACGCTTGCGTTTTCAAGGGTAGGTATTGCCGGGACAATGTGCCAACATGTATCTGAGAATCGGGCATGATTCCCGGGTACATTTATATGGGAACCAACAAATCTGGGCCCCAACCTCCTAGGCACTGGTTACCCTGTCAATGGTTACTCTGCAACCTCCCCCACCCCCTTTTAAACTCAAACACTAGCAATCCCTGCTTGATTGCGTGCCCGGAAAGGGAAAACACAAAACATGCTTTTATTACATACAGTACATTGGAACGGTTCATTCTTACTGGGCCCAAGAGCTAACCCCCTTGGACCCTTATACACGGAGCAGGGGTAACCAAAACAGGCCTGACCTTTATTATAGAGCCTGGTTACCCCCTCCTGTCACACTCTGCGAGAATCAAAGTGCGGGCATGCATGTAAAACCAACCAAGCACTTGGAATATCTAAATATCTCATGCCAGTTCTGAAAAATGAACACTTATGATTCTTGCTTTTTCAGTTTGCATTACTCTACAACAGGAGTCCCCAACCTTTTTGTGCCCAAGGGCACACTTGAGTGTTCAGGAGAGTGTGTCGAGCAGCAACCCATAAACACACTTACTCCACCCACACCTGTACAACACATCGTTACCTTGGGGGGGAGGCTTCCAGTGCACCACCTGTCCCGCTTCTGGCGTGGACCGGCACAAAGCAGCCGTCGGCGTCACTGCGGTCACGGGAACAAATACAAGGTTTGGCGGGTGCCATGGTGCCCTTTGGCACCCCATTGGGGACCCCTGCTGTAGAATGTAGAAATGTTATAAGTTCTGATACCATTTCAATGACCAACAAAGTTGGTATGCACACAAAGTTTTTGGAAACCTCACAGATCTTTCTTCTTAGCGTGTAGAGTAAGTAGAGGTATAATAAACCATATCATCCTAACACCATTATTATCATGCACATTACTAACGTGAAACTCCTTAAGTTAAACACATACTTTTGAAAGGAAAAACCAGCTGCTTGATAAATATGGTCTATATTCTTTGGTTAAACAAGTCGATGCAATAGAGTGTGACCATGTAGGAAAAAGCGAACAATACCTAACAAATGCACAGTCGTTCACTAAAGCACATTGCTATTATAATCATGTTTAATCAATTCAGTGCAAATAAAATTTGTCTGATTGAACTTTATTCTATTTTCTCTGCAAACACTCAAATTTCATATAATGGTCATATTATACCATGTGTATTGATTCAGTCTGCTAATGTGATGCTGTAAAGTAGACTTGATATCTCCATGGATTATAGCATTAAGATGTAGGGGGTAATTCTTTATACACCGAATCGGCCAGTCAAGGTGTTTTTTCCTGAAATTCCTTATTGACAACCGTGTATATAGAATAAGGCCCTTAGGCACCCATTCCATATACTTGGAAGCTGTGTTGCTTTTGCTCGAGATTTCACTGCACCTGTAACACGGTGAATTAAGAGCTGTGTTCTATATGCATTCACTACGCAGGCAGAGGTCTAAAAGCACTCTTGAGCAGCCTTTATTGCAGCACAAACATATTTATATATCCAAAACACTACAAACAAAATAATGCAGCTGGTGCTACCTTCCACATCACTGTCTAAATGCTCTGTCTGAGCCTTACCCACGTTAGTGGCTTCCATCATTACAACCACTGTACAGCAGCATGGTCTCCCATAAATACATTTTTTGGTTGATATACAGGACTGGGTGCTTTTACCTGTCTATCTACTGGCAGATCCCTGCACTCATCCCCGCCTACGATGCATTCATCTATGGTCTGAATTACTTTGTGAGATCAGGACCCCTCAATCATATCACCTACTGGACTGTATTCTCTGCACAATATATGTCTTTGTTTCCTACAGTACTGTATGTCTCTTGAATGAGAGACAAGATTCCACAAAGTTGTCACCCGTTTAACAACTCAAAAGGTGAGCATCAATTTACTGTAATCCGTAATAGGGTTATTTTTAGAAGTTTACATATTTCTTTCATCACACCAGCTCTGGAACAAGATCTTTGTGAACAAAAGTTTGGTCCATTCTGATAACCACTAGCCCAGAATTATCCCATTCACTCATGCGGACTGGGACTAGTATTGGTGGTTGGGATTTCGACTGACAAATTATCGACAGCCCCTATGCACTGACATACATTACTGGGCAGTCTACCTCCCTATGTCCCAATTCATAGCACTTCCAGCAACAGGGTCCATGTACAGGGGAAACTATCCTGGTCGTATCCACCTAAGGCTCAGATGCCCGAAAGATAGGACCAGATGCTCTCTTCTGGGGCCTCAAGCGCCGCTTTGGTTGGCTTTCCTTGGACGAAACGTCTTACCCATGCATGACATCACTCTGTGGTTCTTTTCACAATGCTCTTCAGTCGCACGCAATTCCACAGGCCATGTTGCTGTTAAGTTTAGGGTCTGAGAAACACCACGCTAGTCTGAGTCTCCAGGCATGAGCTCTGTTGATGGTGATCTTAGAAGCTTAGACTCATCATGCCAGTTGTATCTCTAGATATTGATTTGCAGAGAGCCTTAGTAGCTTTGTATTACATTGTCAGGGTTACCACCTCTGCAATGTGTTTTGGATTGCCTTGGCTGACCAAGAACCATATGTCCCTTGGTTAGACCCCGGATTATCTTGTCCATTACCTGCAACTCCACTACTCATGTAGCTGAATTGACTTGTTGTTGAGCCACTTGTGAGCTTCGTGTGCCAGGTAATTTGCCTGCGTGGACAAAGTTAAGATTTGCTCTGCAGTTTGTTCAAATATCAGCAAAATACTTTGAACATCCTCCTTCATCCGTTGAACCACCACAGTATGATGTACTGTTTCTTTAATTGGATACTTTACCTCGTTGGTGGGCAACAGGCAGCCCAGGTGCTAAATGCAGCTCTCGGGGAATTCATCTGCAGCCCCTTACTGTCACAGAGGCCTTAAAGCAGCACTTCTGTGAATCCTATATGTTTTTTAATTTTTTAATATAGGTTTTAAGCAAGGTGTCTCCGGAGGTGAACCGCGTTGATTTCAGCTCAGGGAACCTCCTGTTGCCCAAGATACTTACCTCTGTAGGGGGTTACCTCTCTGCTGTTTAAGGCTGAGTCCCCGCTGGTGCTGAGCTCGCTATGCGCTTGGCGCGCTTACCTTCTGCAATGTAGGTCAGCACATCCCCTCTCCCGCTGTGCTCGCGCGCTCATGCGTGTGCACACACGCTCTCCCAAGTGTTGTGCTTGGGGAGACAAGGGAGAGACACTTTCGTGCTGAGAGCAGGGTCACATGACCCTGCTCTGACCAATGGTAAGAGAGAGGGTGTGTTCTACTCCTGTCACACACACACAACATGACATTTTTAGCTGAGAGGGAGCAGAGAGAAGTGGAAAGGGGGGGGGGGGGCAAACGGACTACTGCTGGGGTGGGGGGGGGGGCAAATGGACTGCTGCTGGGGTTGGGGGGGCAAACGGACTGCTGCTGGGGTGGGGGGGCAAACAGATTGCTGCTGGGGTGGGGAGGCAAACGGACTGCTGCTGGGGTGGGGAGGCAAACGGACTGCTGCTGGGGTGGGGAGGCAAACGGACTGCTTCTGGGGTGGGAAGGCAAACGGACTGCTGCTGGGGTGGGAAGGCAAACGGACTGCTGCTGGGGTGGGAAGGCAAACGGACTGCTGCTGGGGTGGGGGGGCAAACGGACTGCTGCAGGGGTGGTGGGGAAACAGACTGCTGCTGGGGTGGGGGGCAAACAGACTGCTGCTGGGGTGGGGGCAAACTGACTGCTCCTGGGGTGGGGGGGCAAACGGAGTGCTGCTGTGTGGTGGGGGGGCAAATGGAGTGGTGTGGTGGGGGGGCAAGGGAGAGAGAGAGAGGGGGGGAGAGAGAAAGAGAGGGGGGGGAGAGTGAAAGAGGGGGGAGAGAGAGAGGAGGAGAAGGGAGGGAGAGAGAGAGGGGGAGAAGGGAGGGAGAGAGAGAGGGGGGGAAAGAGAGCAATGGGGGGGAGAGAGAGAGCAATGGTGGGGGGAGATAGAGAGCAATGGGGGGGAGGGGGGGAGAGGGGGAGAGAGAGAGGGGAGGAGAGGGAGGAGAACGGGGAAATGGGGAGAGAAGGGAGAGAGACAGAGGGGAAGGGTGAGAGAGAGGGGAGAGAAAGCAAGGGGGGGAGAGAAAGCAAAGGGGGAGAGAACGGGGATGGCCGGGAGAGAGAGGGGAGCCGGGAGAGATAGCGTGGGGTGGGGGGGGGGGGAAGGGGAGAGAGAGCACAGGTGGGGGGGAGAGAGCAATGGGGGGGAGAGAGAGAGAAAAAGAGCAAGGGGGGGGAGGGGGGAGAGAGAGCAATGGGGGGAGGAGAGAGAGCAATGGGGGGGGAGAAAGAGCAATGGGGGGGGAGAGAGAGAGAAAGAGAGCAATGGGGGGGAGAGGGAGAGAGCAATGGGGGGGAGAGAGAGAGCAATGGGGGGGAGAGAGAGAGCAATGGGGGGGAGAGAGAGAGAAAGAGAGCAATGGGGGGGAGAGGGAGAGAGCAATGGGGGGGAGAGAGAGAGCAATGGGGGGGAGAGAGAGAGAAAGAGAGCAATGGGGGGGAGAGAGAGCAATGGGGGGAGGAGAGAGAGCAATGGGGGGGGGAGAGAGAGCAAGGGGGGAGAGAGAAGGGATGGCCGGGAGAGAGCGGTGGGCTGGGAGAGAGAGTGTGGGGGGGCAGGGGAGAGAGAGCACAGGGGGGAGAGAGCAATGGGGGGGGAGGAGAGAGAGCAATGGGGAGAGAGAGAGAGAAAGAGAGCAATGGGGAGGGAGAGAGAGCAATGGTTGGGAGGAGAGAGAGCAATGGGGGAGGGAGAGAGAGCAAGGGGGGAGAGAGGGGGGGATGGCCAGGAGAGAGAGGGGGGCTGGGAGAGATAGCGTGGGGGGGTGGGGGGGCAGGGGAGAGAAAGCACAGGGGAGGAGAGAGCAATGGGGAGGGAGAGAGAGAAAAAGAGCAATGGGGGGGAGAGAGAGCAATGGGGGGAGGAGAGAGAGCAATGGGGGGAGAGAGAGCAATGGGGTGTGGAGAGAGAGAGAAAGAGAGCAATGGGGGGGGAGAGCACGCGATGGGGGGAGAGAGATGAGGGAAGGGGGGAGAGAGAGAGAGAGAGAGCAATGGGGGGGGATGAGAGAGAGCAATGGGGGAGAGAGAGAGAGAGAGAAAGAGAGCAATGGGGGGGGGGAGAGAGAGCAATGGTTGGGAGGAGAGAGAGCAATGGGGGAGGGAGAGAGAGCAAGGGGGGAGAGAGGGGGGATGGCCGGGAGAGAGAGGGGGCCGGGAGAGATAGCGTGGGGGGTGGGGGGGCAGGGGAGAGAGAGCACAGGGGAGGAGAGAGCAATGGGGTGGGAGAGAGAGAAAAAGAGCAATGGGGGGGAGAGAGAGCAATGGGGGGAGGAGAGAGAGCAATGGGGGGGAGAGAGAGCAATGGGGGGTGGAGAGAGAGAGAAAGAGAGCAATGGGGGGGAGAGCACGCGATGGGGGAGAGAGATGAGGGAAGGGGGGAGAGAGAGAGAGAGAGAGGGAGAAGGGAGAGGGAGAAGGGGGAGAGAGAGGGGGGAGAAGGGGGAGAAGGGGTGGAGAAGGGAGAGTGAAGGGGGAGAGTGGGGAGAAGCGGTGAGGGGGAGAAGGGAGAGAGACAGAGGGGGAGGGGAGAAAAAGCAAGGGGGAGGGAGGGAGAGCAATGGGGGGAGGAGAGAGAGAAAGAGAGCAATGGGGGGGAGAGAGAGAGAGCAATGGGGGGGGGGAGAGAGCACGCGATGGGGGGAGAGAGATGAGGGAAGGGGGGAGAGAGATGAGGAAAAGGGAGAAGGGAGAGAGAGAATGGGGGGGATAAGGGAGAGAGAGAGATGGGATAAGGGAGAGAGAGAGAGAGAGAGGGGGGGGAGAGAGAGAGGGGAGAGAGAGAGGGGGGAGAAGAGGGAGAGGGGGTGGAGAAGGGAGAGAGAAGGGGGAGAGGGGGGGAGAAGCAGTGAGGGGGGGGAGAAGGGAGAGAGACAGAGGGGAAGGGTGAGAGAGGGGAGAGAAAGCAAGGGGGGGAGAGAAAGCAAGGGGGGAGAGAGGGGGGATGGCCGGGAGAGAGCGGTGGGCCGGGAGAGATAGCGCAGGGGGGGGCAGGGGAGAGAGAGCGCAGGGGGGGGGAGAGAGCAATGGGGGGGAGGAGAGAGAGCAATGGGGGAGAGAGAGAGAGAGAAAGAGAGCAATGGGGGGGGAGAGAGAGAGAGCAATGGGGGGGAGAGAGCGCGCGATAGGGGGAGAGAGATGAGGGAAGGGGGGGAGAGAGAGAGCCCCTATACAGCCAATGACACGCCCCCTCCCATAATAGCCACGCCCCCCCACTCCTGCTCTAAAAAATTTGCAGGACAGCGATTGCTCATGTTTGGAGAGCTGGTGACATCACCTTTAGGGGGTGCCGGTATCCCTCTGCTTGGTTTACATGCCGCGGTCACGTGATCGGGACCTTTAAATGCAGAGGGATACCGGCACCTCATAAAGGGGCCTGTATCTCGGGAAGCAGGGGGTCCCCGGACCTGAAACCAACGCGGTTCAGCTCCGGAGACCCCCTGCACATCTACACTATGAATAAAAATGTATTTTAAATAATTTTTAATGTGCCGATGTTTGCGCAGAGAGAGCAGCGGATTCCTCTCTGCTGCAAACACATCTCGCCCCCGCCGGCCTATAGTATCATTGATGTGCATACAGTATACAGTACTGTATGTGTACAGTACTGTATGTTAGGGGTTATAGGGGTTGTTGTTATACAGTATATATATATATATATATATATTGTGACAGAAACCAGGGGATGGTAATAAATTCCGTATATAGGGCTCCCAGGATACTAGACAGTTTCTATCCTGTTTGGCCTGGGAGTGCAGCCTTATAATACATACACTCCATCCCACAGTTTGGCAAGCGCTGGAACTGAGGGATGAGAGATCCAGACCAGAGTTTGTCTGCTGCCTGATTTCTGTCACCTGTCATTCTAATTAGGAATCAGGTATGAAAGACTGATTTCCTGTTTGCTCTGGTCTCTCCACAAGAGCCAGGAGGCTGGAAGGCTGCTGAACTACAGAGGGGAGAAGCCTCTTCCCCAAACAGGTTCAATCTTTCTGTTCATTTGTGTAAGACTGCAAAAGTACCTTGTTTTGTTGTTGGGAGTGGAAAAGCCACTTCCAACCCTGAGTCAGGGATATCTAAGTTAAGTTATCGCTCAGGTGAGCAGCTTTTGTTTTGATTTGTTTTCTGTTGTATGCACTGTGGCAGTCTCAGTGCCTGGGACTGAATAAACCAGGCATAGCCTGTTTAAAGGAACAGTACGTGACGCCTCATCATTTAACCTACCCTAAAAGACCGTGTTCTAAACAGTCCCGGACAAACGACAGAGCCCCGGAGTAAGCCGTTTGTCACATATGGTGGAGAATGCGGGCAGAGCACTAGGGGGTCTGCGGGTTGAAGAACTTTGAAAGAAAAAAAAAAAAAAAAAAAAAGTTTTTTTCATCCTCTGCAAACAAGATGGAAGACGTGGTGGGTGCGCTGGTACGCAATGTCGCTGCCCAGAAAGACGTGAATGAAACCCAGCAACAGCTGTTAATAGCCCAGCAAGAAACTAATGCAAACCAGCAGCAGACGAATGCAGCCCAGCAACAGCTGCTAATAGCCCAGCAAGAGATTAATGCCAACCAGCAACAGGCGAATGCCAACCAGCAACAGGCGAATGCAAACCAGCAACAGACGAATGAAGCCCTGCAAAACGTGAATGCAAACCAGCAAGAGACAAACCGCTTGCTGAGAGAGGAGCAACAGCGGTTCGCTCAGGGCTTACAGCAGGAACTCGAGATCCTGAGGGGGACTATCAGTAACCTTCCACTGGCAGCGGCAGCCCCAGTTCCGAAAATGACCAGGGCAAGCCACTACCTTCAGAAGATGGGACCCTCGGATGATGTGGAAGCCTATCTTCTCACGTTTGAACGCACGGCACAGAGAGAGGGATGGCCAGAAGCTGAGTGGGCTGGTCTAATCGCACCCTTCCTAAGCGGCGAACCCCAGAAGGCTTACTTTGATCTAGAGCCAGCCGAAGCTAACGTCTATGCAAAATTGAAGTTCGAGATCCTCGCCCGCCTCGGCGTAACCACGGCTGTTCGCGCCCAAAGGTTTCACGCATGGTCCTTCACGATGGATAAAGCCACCCGAAGCCAGATGTATGACCTCATCCACCTCGCCCGGAAGTGGCTACAACCCGAGAGCAACTCAGCCAGCCACATCGTGGAACGGTTGGTCATGGACCAGTTCTTGAGGAAACTTCCCTCTGCCTTACGCCGTTGGGTCAGTCGGAGTGACCCCAACAATGCGGATGAGCTTGTGGCCCTCGTAGAAAGGTACAATGCAGCAGAAGAGCAACCCCACTACCCGAGGTTCCAGGACTCTTCCAGAGACGGTAAAAGGGTACCGGGGTTAAGGGGCGCTGAAGAGCGGCGACCCCCTTCACGCAGCACAAGCAACAGTGGTTCGCACACTAAGGGCAATAGCCAACATGGGGAGCCGGGAAAAGGCTCTAAGTGGGACACAGACTATGTACCTAAATGTGTAAATTGTCATGAGAGGGGCCACACAGCAAAAATCTGCCCACTAAATGATGAGCCCATGCAATGCAACAGCGTGGAACCTTATTCGCTGTTGTCCCAATGTATGGGCCCTAGCCCAGAGGACCCCTTGAATAACCATCTGTGGGCATTTGTAAAGGTTAATGGTAAGAGGGTTCGGGCACTTCTTGACTCTGGGAGCATGGTCACACTAGTGTCCGAATACCTCTTACCCATTAAGAAGAAACAGGGAAACAGTTCACAAAGAGTGGCAATTTGTTGTATACATGGGGATAATCATGAATATTCCACTGTTGATGTTTTTTTTGAAACAGAGTTTGGTTCTTTAGATTTCAAGGTGGGTATTGTACCCAAACTGGCACATGATGTGTTAATAGGGACCGACTTTCCCCATTTTCTAAAAATGTGGTCCCCCGCTCAGAATAGCGCCCAGAGTTCAATAGCGGACCATAACGAAGTATTAGAAGAAACAAATCCTTTCCCTTTTTCAGAAATGGAGGTTGACGAGGGCCCAAATAAGAAGGGGGAAAAGGAGGAGTGCTGTAAAATTCCCTTCCCCATCACTACTTTGGTAGGGAATACCCCAAATCAAGATGTTGAGCAGACACTTACCACCCCAGAACCGGATAAGACCCTCACTGACCTAGAGGTCAGTCCTGGGAGTTTTAAGAAGGCCCAGTGGGAGGACCCCACATTAGCGGTAGCAAGGGGAAATATACGGGACCAGAATAGTACTCCTGGCCAACCAGATAGGTCACTTGCTTACCCCTACTTCGAGGTAGAGAACGACCTAGTATATCGGGTTGATAAAAGGAAATCAGTTACAACTAAACAATTGTTGGTACCACAGACATTCCGTAACGTAGTATTACACCTCGCACATAGTCATCCATTGGGGGGACACCTAGGGGTGGAAAAGACAAAAGAAAAGGTTCTCCGAAGCTTCTATTGGCCTGGGGTTCTGGCAGAAATTACGAATTATTGTTCCTCATGCCCAGAATGTCAGATCACCGCCCCGTTCAAGGCGTACCGCAGCCCATTGGTACCCCTTCCCATAATAGAGGTACCATTTGACCGGATTGCTATGGATCTAGTAGGACCCCTAATAAAGTCTGCTAGGGGACATCAGCATATATTGGTAATATTAGATTATGCCACCCGATATCCGGAGGCAGTTCCCCTACGTAGCACCTCAGCTAAAAACATAGCAAAAGAGTTAGTAGTTCTGTTTTCCCGGGTCGGGATTCCTAAAGAGATTCTATCTGACCAGGGAACACCATTTATGTCCCAAGTAACGAAAGAGCTATGTAAACTCCTAAAAATCAAGCATCTCAGAACCTCAGTCTATCATCCACAAACAGATGGTTTAGTGGAAAGGTTCAATAAAACCTTAAAGAGCATGTTACGGCGGGCGGTTGATAAAGATGGGAAAAACTGGGATTGTTTGTTACCGTACCTGTTATTTGCCATTAGGGAAGTTCCCCAATCATCCACAGGCTTCTCCCCGTTTGAACTATTGTATGGCCGACACCCAAGGGGCTTACTGGATATAGCCAAAGAGACTTGGGAACACGAGGTTACCCCTTACAGAAGTGTAATAGAGCATGTTGCCCAGATGCAGGACCGCATTGCTGCAGTCCTACCCATAGTGAGGGAACACATGGAGAAAGCTCAAGAAGCACAGAGGAATACATATAATAAGGGTGCTAGGGTCAGAATTTTTTCTCCAGGTGATAGGGTACTAGTTCTGGTTCCCACCGTGGAGAGTAAATTCCTTGCTAAATGGCATGGGCCATATGAGGTCTTGGAAAGAGTGGGAGAAGTAAATTATAAGGTAAGACAGCCAGGTAGGAGGAAACCTGAGCAAATTTACCATATAAACCTACTCAAGCCCTGGAAAGATAGAGAAGTCTTGTTAACCCTAGTACCCCCAGGTCCGTCAGAGAATCAAGAAACTGACCCAGAGGTTAGCATAGCTGAAACCCTGTCTGTTCATCAGAAACGAGAGGTTCAGAATTTAGTGAGAAGAAACAAAGAAATCTTCTCTATACGGCCAGGTAGAACTAGCGTAATTGAACATGACCTAGTCTCTGAACCGGGGGTCCGAGTTAACCTTAAACCGTACCGAATCCCAGAGGCCAAAAGAAAGGCTATAAGTTTAGAGGTTAAAAAAATGCTAAAACTAGGTGTAATTGAGGAATCCCAAAGTGGGTGGAACAGCCCTATAGTCTTAGTCCCAAAGCCAGATGGTACAACAAGGTTTTGTAATGACTACCGGAAACTAAACGCGGTGTCAAAATTTGATACTTATCCTATGCCCAGGGTAGATGAACTTGTAGAGAGACTGGGCAAAGCCCGATATCTCACAACCCTAGACCTAACAAAAGGGTACTGGCAGGTTCCCCTCACAGAAAGGGCAAAAGAAAAGACAGCCTTCTCAACCCCAGACGGCCTCTTTCAGTATAAGGTGTTGCCTTTTGGCTTACATGGAGCTCCCGCCACATTCCAAAGAATGATGGATAAAATTTTAAAACCACATGCTCGGTATGCTGCCGCCTACCTGGATGATGTGGTAATCCATAGTGAAGATTGGCAATCCCACCTTCCAAAGGTCCAAGCTGTGCTTGACGCAGTCCGGTCTGCTGGACTAACTGCTAACCCCGCTAAATGCACTATTGGTCTGGAGGAGGCCAAGTATCTGGGATATTCTATTGGCAGAGGTTTACTCAAACCCCAAACACTCAAAGTGGAGGCGATACAAAATTGGCCAAGGCCAGTTACAAAAAAACAAGTAAGGACCTTTTTGGGGTTAATTGGGTACTATAGAAGGTTTATTCCCAATTTTGCAACTAAGGCAACCCTACTAACTGACCTCACAAAAGCAAGAGGACCGCTAATGGTAAAGTGGTCCCCGGAAACCGAACAGGCCTTTAGAAGCCTGAAAGAAGCTCTCTGTGCCCAACCAGTGTTGGTCACACCTGACTTCTCCAAAGAGTTCGTAGTCCAAACCGACGCATCTGAGGTAGGGCTGGGGGCGGTACTCTCCCAGGAGTCTCAAGGTGAGGAGCACCCCATCCTTTATTTAAGTAGGAAACTAAATCCCCAGGAGAAAAATTACTCCATAGTAGAGAAAGAGTGTCTCGCAATAAAGTGGGCTGTAGAGACGCTCAAATACTATCTGTTGGGGAGAAAATTCCGGTTGGTCACAGATCATGCACCCCTTACCTGGATGTGTCAAAACAGGGAAAAGAATGCTAGAGTGACCAGGTGGTTCCTAAGCCTACAACCCTTTAAATTTTCTGTGGAACACAGGTCAGGGCACAAACATGGCAATGCTGACGGGTTGTCAAGGATGCACTCCCTAATATCCATGGTCGCTCATCCCTCGAGGTCTGAGCTGGGGGGGAGGATATGTGACAGAAACCAGGGGATGGTAATAAATTCCGTATATAGGGCTCCCAGGATACTAGACAGTTTCTATCCTGTTTGGCCTGGGAGTGCAGCCTTATAATACATACACTCCATCCCACAGTTTGGCAAGCGCTGGAACTGAGGGATGAGAGATCCAGACCAGAGTTTGTCTGCTGCCTGATTTCTGTCACCTGTCATTCTAATTAGGAATCAGGTATGAAAGACTGATTTCCTGTTTGCTCTGGTCTCTCCACAAGAGCCAGGAGGCTGGAAGGCTGCTGAACTACAGAGGGGAGAAGCCTCTTCCCCAAACAGGTTCAATCTTTCTGTTCATTTGTGTAAGACTGCAAAAGTACCTTGTTTTGTTGTTGGGAGTGGAAAAGCCACTTCCAACCCTGAGTCAGGGATATCTAAGTTAAGTTATCGCTCAGGTGAGCAGCTTTTGTTTTGATTTGTTTTCTGTTGTATGCACTGTGGCAGTCTCAGTGCCTGGGACTGAATAAACCAGGCATAGCCTGTTTAAAGGAACAGTACGTGACGCCTCATCATTTAACCTACCCTAAAAGACCGTGTTCTAAACAGTCCCGGACAAACGACAGAGCCCCGGAGTAAGCCGTTTGTCACATTATATATATATATATATATATATATATATATATATATATATATGCAATGCTTCGCGTGTCCGCCAGATGGCATAAATTCATGAATTGTAATGCAGTATATATATATATATATATATATATATATATATATATATATATATATATATATATATATATATACTGTATTACAATTCATGAATTTATGCCATCTGACGGACACGCGAAGCATTGCAGCCTAGTAAATCCTGAACCATTATCAATTAACACATCAACCATGCGTCAGCCGGGCATGACCCCTGGCTGGGAACGCGGCATGCTCCGGGTGAACAGCGTGGCATTCCAGGAACCAGCCAGGGACAAACCGGTGATTTGTTAGAATAAAGTGTGCCGCAACAGTATATTGAATAGACGCCACAGAGTGTCTGCTCCTATGTAAACAATAAACATAAAAGCAAACTGGCAGTAGTACTACCTCACAGAGATGGTGTAACACTGATCCGACTACAGCCAATATATGTAACAGGTGATCCGTGTTGGCTTAGATCAGGGGTTTTCAACCTGTGTTCCATTAAACCTTGGAGCTTTGTGAGGGTTACATCTACCAGAGTTTCCATAAGAAAAAATTGGGAATGATGAATATGTTCCTCTTTTTAATTTAAAATGCAAAAACGTTAATAAAATGTTATAATGTAATGTTATAAAATGTGTCTAATATAAAATGAAACAAACCAAGACACACTGTGGTGTCCAAAAAAGTAGGGTTAAATAAAAAAAAAAGCACCTGGAAAATGTGCTGTGACCCAACAGTATTCAAATAAATCCTGGAAAAGGAAAAAATATGAAAAATTAAAACTATGCAGAACTGTATGCAGTAACATAGAATATAGACAAATGCATTAAGTGTAGTAGAGAGATTAAAGTATCAAAATATGCATTAATACAAAACACTATTACATTATTACAAAACAACGTGCAATTACACTTTCAAATAAGTAATCTAACAAGTAATGCTATACTGTATGCTCAAATTATGCAAAGGAAAAGAGACGTATAGCGTCCAAATAATGTTAGGGTCCAGGATTGATGAGTCTCAAATGGTAAACGTTCACCTTTTCATTGAATATACAGCATGTAGTTACCATGTGGTTAGAAGTGTTAACAAGATAATTGTCCTGTGTGTGTTTCATCAACTAGCAAGCAATCCTTAGTAAAAAATAAATACAAAAAAGCTGCAGTCATCCTGTTCAAATCTTCTAGTTCCTGTATGTAAGCAGATGGTCGGTCTGCATGCTGTCACAGGAATGATGCTAGTCTCCCAAACAGTAAGGGTAAAACAGTGCTGAATAAAACACTGGCCAGTGTCAAATTGAAACTCACCATAACTAGCAGCACAATAACTGCTCGTGCATAGCAAACTTTGCAGATGCTGTCCTGGTTTTAAGGAGACAATACAAGAAGCGTATATTTCTTATTTAAATAATTTTTCTTTGTATTAATATATTCCGCCTTTGATTAACTTTATTGAAAATTAATTACCTAAGCTGTCGATCGATCGGTTCTCCTGTGATCGATCAGCAAAATCCTGCTTCTCTGGGTTCCCTAAATGGCTGCCTTTCAGTTTCAAATCAATCCTTCAGTCAGTGTAACTCAGCAGCTACAATGTATTCTTATATTACTAAGGTACCATTACTATTATTACAGTTTGCAGCTTAAACTGCTGGGAATATTGGCAACAAATGATCACAAACAGGAAAGTGTTACCAAGATCTTGCACTGCTGGGGAAGTGTGTGCACTGCTATAGAAATCAAAAGATGCTCAGTATATTAAAACTCATTAAAAATGGCTTAAGAGTTGAATTGTAAAATAAAAAAAAGGTAGTAAATATTATCTACTCTAATCAGTTCTAATACAGAACTGATTTATTAAAAAAAAAACACACACACATGTAGGATATTACTTGGATTGCTCCTTTAAAATGTGCTGCTTCCCAGAAAAGCATCTACTTTTATCCTGCACTAATATGCTAACCATTGGTCAACAATATTGATTAAAGGTGCTTAACCCTGAACTAAGAGACATCCAAGAAACATCCAACATATTTATTTTACCTTGTGCAGTATTTAACAGACTACTTTGTAAATTTCATCTCTATGGAACACTGCAGAATGTCTTGGGGTTTTACTGTATTCTTAAGATTATTTGGTCCGGGAACAGGCACCCCGAGTTATTTTAGTTGGGATGGGATGTACATATGGCGATTAGCAGAAGGATTTTTCTTTTGTGTTCTATGACATAGAAAGCAGTGCTTGAATGTACAATCCATTTGAGTGGGAAGGCAGAGCTCTTTAGACACCAGTTTTTTTAAAATGTTTATGGTAATGTTATTTCTATACTGCTATGGTGTGTGTTAGTGGGAGTGATAAGTAGCAAGCTGAGTCATGCACTGTGGCCTAGATACATCAAACAGTGCTAGGACCAAATTGCCGTATTATCACCCCAAAAATATGCAATATGCAATATTTTTAGGAGGCAAGTCATCACTCATCAACCTGTTCCAGCTTAAAATAACATGGACGTCAAATATATTGGAATTGGCATGAAAATTAGTAAATAACAAGTTTGCTCATTGTGATGCTACTCATCAAATGGCAAAATTAGGAGATATAAGTCTAATGCCAATAGTCTACGCACATTTTTAGAGCCCACTCCAGGCAGGCATTAGGCCTATCTACCCAAGGCAGGCATTAGGCCTATCTACCCCAGGCAGACATTAGGCCTATCTACCCCAGGCAGCCATTAGGCCTATCTACCCCAGGCAGGCATTAGGCCTATCTACCCCAGGCAGGCATTAGGCCTATCTACCCCAGGCAGGCATTAGGCCTATCTTGCCTAAGTATGAAATTGCCATTATATACATATACGTAGGAAATGTAACCCTCTCTGTCTGGCTCTTAGGGAAGTCACATCAGTGTCTGTATGTCTGTCAGTGTCTGTAAGTGCATTACCTTGTTCATGGTGCAGGCTTCGCATAGGCTGGGCATTGGTAAGCAATGATTGGCGCCAGGAACTTTATTCATTCAAACAGCATCTTTATTATCCTTCTGTCACGATTGTGCTCGCCACAAACCTGGGTCGGACCGCGTGGCTGAGGTAGGGATGTAAAAGCACCGACCTTAGGCTGATCCGGATTGCGCAGTTCGTAGTTATACGTAGCAGGATCAGGATAGGAGAAGACAGCATCGTCGTTGTACAAGCCAGGGTCAGGACAGGAGACGTCAGGATAAACATTGTCCAAGCAGGAGTTCGGCAACAGGTAGTCAGGAAAGCCCTGCTTCAGCTTAGGAGCGCGGGGGTGGCCTCTGCGCGTGCGGCGACCATGGCCCATGGTACTGGTCTCAGGTGGTGGTAGACAGACCAGCTTAGCACACCGCCTAGCTGCACGGGTAAATCAGTGCTACAGCGCAAGAGTCCTGAGCAGGCTAGGGAATCCTCCGTTTCAGCACACGAACCAGGACACGGCCTCTCTATATTAGGGAAAGAGTAGGCCCCAGGAACCAGGAAGCTGAAGATACACAGGGAAACCTCCGCTTCAGTGCAGGAAACCAGGAAGCTGAAGGACGCAGGGGAAACCTCCGCTTCAGTGCAGGAAACCAGGAAGCTGAAGGACGCATGGGAGATCTCCGCTTCAGTGCAGGAAACCAGGAAGCTGAAGGACGCAGGGGAAACCTCCGCTTCAGCACAGGAGAACAGGAAGCTGAAGGAGGCAAGGGAAACCTCCACTTCAGCACAGGAGAAAGGAAGCTGAAGGACGCAGGGGAAACCTCCGCTTCAGCACAGGAGAAAGGAAGCTGAAGGACGCAGGGGAAACCTCCGCCTCAGCACAGGAGAACAAGCGGGAGCTTGTGGCAGAACAGAAGTGACATCCAGTAAGGACTATGCTCGGCAGGGAGCATTGTGAGAAAGCAGTACTTAAAGGCCAGCGGGCCAATCCCCGGAGGAGGGTGTGAAGGTACTGCTCCAATGAGTGAATGCAAGTCTAGGTTGCAGTGATAGGCTGCACAGCTGCAGTAAATACCAGAGGGAGTGTGTGGCAGTATTGCTTTGGTGAGTGAATCCAGGCTGCAGTAAATAACAGGAGAAGTGTTCCAGGACTGCACAGGTCTGCAAGGTGAGGCAAACCGTAAACCGCGGAGCGGATTCCTTACATTACCCCCCCCTTCACGCGAGACCTCCGGGCGAAGAGGACCACCCATAGAGTTGGGGAACCAGGAATTGTTCCTGAACCATCTAGAATTGGGGGCAGAGTCGTGGTCCAGAGACTTGTGGTTACTCCTTAGTGTACCCCCACCCCCCGGTGAGAACTGCGGCCAGACAGGGCCATCCATGGGTCTCGGGGACATCGAGTTGTTCCTAAAGTTTTTTAGGTGGAAAGGGGATCCGTAAACGAGCAGTTCCTTGGTGAGTACTGTTCTAGGACATGAGAGTGGTGGTAGAGACATCATTGGTACGTGGCTCGCCCCGCAAAATGTCTTGGAAATCAAGGGCTGTGAAGAACCAGAGGGTTCCAGAGCAGAAACGGCAGAAGAACCCCCACTGGAAGCCCAGTCTTTAATAAAGGAACCGGAATCTAGGATAAGCGGCCCTGATAGTTGATCGAATACGCCAGGAGGAACTTCGGAACAGAAAATGTCTTGGCTGACCACTGCATGTTGGAATTTGCGAGGGATTTTTCCTCTAGAAGTCTCCCAGGTAATGGTTAGTAAGGGTATAGGCTGGGTGGAAGCATCTCCCGGTATTGGTATGGAAGGTGACAAGGCAAGCAGTAAACCAGGCATAGAGACCGAAATCTTGGGATACGTACAGAGTATTTCCAACTGAGAGGAAATAACATGGGCAACCGAAAATTCCGAGGGAAAAAAACATGGTTTAGCAGGAGCAGAGAAGCAAACAACAGTAGAGCTCTCCAATACTGGGAAATCCTCAGTGGGAGATAGTATTGTCAGGGAATCAGGAATAGTCCTTGGGATCTTCATATCAGTAGCTTGAGAAAAAGGCAGAGCCCGGGTAGTGGAAGGAGGGAAGCTAACATCAGAAGCTGAAGTCTGTACCTCAGTGACAGGGACCTGAGAGCCAACAAGCAACAAGTATGAACTATGAAAACTCTTAATGACAGGCACCTTAGGAGTACAAGGAGTCTTTTCCGAAACTGCAAGGGCCCTAACCACAGGGGTACCTAACCTGACAAAAACATGAATAGGTGTGTTTTCTAGTGCAAAATTTCTGATCACAGGACTCCTAACCGGTAGTGAGGGTGTCTGGGTTTGATTAGTGAAAAAATCAGATGTATTGATAAGTGACTTAGAATCAATTACTGAGGTTCTAGATTTGCTGGACATGTGAGAAAAAATACCCTTTAAGACAGGAGCTTTAATTTCTTCCCAGAGTAACCCAATGGTTGCTGGGGCATATTTAGACACAGTACTGAGGGACTGAGTTTCAGCAAAGACAGGACAGCTAAATAGCTCAGATTTAAACCCCAGGACTTGTAATATAGGCATGGTGGTCTCAGACAGTACTAAGGGAGTGACCACAGATATGCTGATCCCTGGCGGAATAGGCTGGACAGAGAAATCAGGGGGACCCCCAGCCAGGATAACCATTGTAGGAAGAGATTCAGAATCTGAAGGAGAGTCATTACCTCTCAGAGTCTCAAAACCAGTAAGACACAATTCAGCGAAAAGGGAAACAGTGTGCAGGCTTTTTACTAATCTATATGAAAAAGCGTCACTTTTGAGAGAAAACCGTGTGTCAGCAAACATTCCTGGGAACACAACATGAACCCCAGGAGGGACATACAGACTACTGTATGCTTTTAACCCTAAGCTTAAAGAAGAGGAGAACGCAGACAGTACACGGGGGTTAATCATAACTGTACTGGTCTCTGAAGTAGGTATTTGGTAAGGAATGTCTGGGAAACCAGAAATGACTACAGATTCCATAATGTGGGGACTATGCGCTGAAGCAGGGATCACCGCTCTCTGGGCGACAGGCTGGTTCAGTGAAATACCCGGGAGAATGGACTCTGCAACCAAGCTTAGGGAAAAACCTGACTCCTGAATACATTTAACAGGAACCAGAACTTTAGCCGAAGTCTCCCGAGGCGAAACTGCGGAAACTTGAGCTGAAGCAGGGGATTTATAGCAAAGAATTTCTAAGGACTCCGTAAGTTTAGGGGAGTCCTTCAATGCAACCTCTGCTGTCTGACTTGGGGACTCATTCTCTGAGGCTAAAACGAAGGCATTAACTTGGAGGCAGCAAGAATTTACAGGGGTTAATGCAGACAGTGCCTGAGAGTAGAACATAGGTAATCTTCTCTCTGTATTAGGAGAGACAAGGAATCTCTCCTCTGGAGCTAGGGGCGTGACCATGGCTGACAGAGAACAGGGAATTACCAAAGGAAACTCAGAGAGCTGCCCCACAGGGGTTAATACAGAAATGACCCTGGGAACAGAACTTAGGGATTCTTTCTCTGACGGGGAAAGCGCACAGGACTGCCTAGCAGAGGTTAAAGCTGGAAACCCCTCAAGACCTGGAGAGAGGGATTCAGAGTTAGAAATAGGAGAACTAAGGGACTTATTCTCTGATACTGGAACTTTAGTGTTGATTAGCGAAACATACGTATACTCCAGGAGAGCTTCACAGGCCTGATTGGCAGGGGTTAATGTAGACGTATCATTGGAGTCAGGGAACCCGGGCATACAATCAGGGCTAGTGACCGTGGTAGTTACTACGTTTGGAGATATTGCTAATGGGTCCGTTTGGTCATCTCCCGGAGAGGGGGATACGTCCCCCGGTTTAGCGACAGGACTGGCAGCACAGGGAGACAGCCAAGCGGCAGCGTAGCTGGCGAGGAGGGGGTCCTGTTCCTTTATGCAAATGTCCAATGTTATGGAAAGGACATGGAGCGTGTCTTGGGCGTGAGCCAACATGAAGAGAGGGTTCTCTTGTGCTATGTAAACGTCCAAAGACAAGGCCAGGGAAGAGAGTGCTTTTTGGGCGTCGCCCAGTTCCAAACGGTACACGTTTTCCCAGGTTAAAGGTTAATTAGGGAAGCGAACACAAGCGGCCAGAGACTGCTTTAAGTCCCGGAGATAGTACTTCTTCATCATGAGATGGGCACGGCATTTAGTTTGCAAAGGGGTTAAACCTTTAAACACAATCAGATCTTCAATCATGGGTATTATTTCACACAGATACTGGTATTCAAACTGGGACTGGTCTACAGGCCGGGACAGGATTTCAGACAGAAACTTACCAACCCTCACCACAGGGCGGTCCGAGTTTGTGGGGCCGAGCATACTGTCACGGTTGTGCTCGCCACAAACCTGGGTCGGACCGCGTGGCTGAGGTAGGGTTGTAAAAGCACCGACCTTAGACCGCGCAGGCTGATCCGGATTGCGCAGTTCGTAGTCATACGTAGCAGGATCAGGATAGGAGAAGACAGCATCGTCGTTGTACAAGCCAGGGTCAGGACAGGAGACGTCAGGATAAACATTGTCCAAGCAGGAGTTCGGCAACAGGTAGTCAGGAAAGCCCCGCTTCAGCTTAGGAGCGCGGGGGTGGCCTCTGCACGTGCGGCGACCATGGCCCATGGTACTGGTCTCAGGTGGTGGTAGACAGACCAGCTTAGCACACCGCCTAGCTGCACGGGTAAACCAGTGCTACAGCGCAAGAGTCCTGAGCGGGCTAGGGAATCCTCCGTTTCAGCGCAGGAACCAGGACACGGCCTCTCTATATTAGGGAAAGAGTAGGCCCCAGGAAGCTGAAGATACACAGGGAAACCTCCGCTTCAGTGCAGGAAACCAGGAAGCTGAAGGACGCAGGGGAAACCTCCGCTTCAGTGCAGGAAACCAGGAAGCTGAAGGACGCATGGGAGATCTCCGCTTCAGTGCAGGAAACCAGGAAGCTGAAGGATGCAGGGGAAACCTCCGCTTCAGCACAGGAGAACAGGAAGCTGAAGGAGGCAAGGGAAACCTCCACTTCAGCACAGGAGAAAGGAAGCTGAAGGACGCAGGGGAAACCTCCGCTTCAGCACAGGAGAAAGGAATCCTCCGCCTCAGCACAGGAGAACAAGCGGGAGCTTGTGGCAGAACAGAAGTGACATCCAGTAAGGACTATGCTCGGCAGGGAGCATTGTGGGAAAGCAGTACTTAAAGGCCAGCGGGCCAATCCCCGGAGGAGGGTGTGAAGGTACTGCTCCAATGAGTGAATGCAAATCTAGGTTGCAGTGATAGGCTGCACAGCTGTAGTAAATACCAGAGGGAGTGTGTGGCAGTATTGCTTTGGTGAGTGAATCCAGGCTGCAGTAAATATCAGAGGGAGTGTGTGGCAGTATTGCTTTGGTGAGTGAATCCAGGCTGCAGTAAATAACAGGAGAAGTGTTCCAGGACTGCACAGGTCTGCAAGGTGAGGCAAACCGTAAACCGCGGAGCGGATTCCTTACACCTTCAGACAAAGTCTCACATTTGATGCATACAGTGCACTCTAATTGAGTGTTCTTATGGCTAAATATGGCTTCTCTAGCTGTCCCTATCTCAGCCCGTTAGAAGGTGCTGAGGATTATAGTTCTTACATAACATATATAGTCCCTCTGTTCTATAGTGCTGGTAGTGCTCCATCTCCACTGGGCCCATGGCGGGCCTGGTAGTACTCCCTCTTTGTTCATCCTCCCTGTCTTCGGGCAACCTGCCACTATGTGGCTGTGACAGTGAGGGGGTAACCAGGCTCTCAAAGGTTAAGCCCGTTTGGTTATCTCTGACCCATGTATTGGTGTTCAAGAGTGTCAGCTCTTGAGCCCAACCGTTGCACATGCATACTGTGTAAATGTGCGACAATAAAGAAGTTTTATGTTTTTGCCTTTCAGGGATGCCAGAAAGCAGGGATTACTAGAGTATGAGTTTCAATGGGTGTTTTGCGGAGAAATTGTTGTCAGAATGTGCATAGCTAGTCGGGTTCCAGAGTTACTGGTTCCCCTAAAAATGTACCCAGGAATCAGGTCTGATTCCTGGATACATGTAGGCACATTGTCCTGACTATCTCCCCTTGAAATTGCTTGCGCGACTCACCACTAGGGTACCCTGCTTCAGCACAGCCCAGAAAGGTAAATGGGGCAAAGGGATGCAAAGTGTGCCTGTAACTATGAGGGGTCCCTAGGTTAAGGGGGATACCCAGTTAATGCCCAGGTAACCCAGAACCTATATAGGGGTTCATGGGTGCTCCAACCATAGATAAGATTGTGAGGGAATTCTTAGAGTTCTGTCCAAGTCTATGAGATAGTGTGTGGGGAATATCAGCTAGTAGAAAATAAAGTGCAGCTTTCTATTCTATTCCCCATACCCAGAGACTTAGGACATATAACAGTATATTTTATTAATAGTTTTTTAATATAGTATATTCTGTTGTGTACCATAAATTAGCTTTGACTTTCAGAACCAGTGTTCCGACAGGCTACCAGGCTACCAAGGCTACCAAGTTTGGCACCAGTAAGTCTGTAGGACATCAGAGTTGAAAGCCACCAGAGGATGCCTCAGGTGTGAAGACCATTTGGGTAACAAGGAATGGCTCAAGTACCCACATCCTGGGATGAATGGAAGTCGTCTGGAATACCATTTTCCCCACCCGACTTGGAGGAGCCTGACCCAGCGGGTGGCAACTGAATAGCGGCAAACTTGTTCATGTCCCTTCGCAGATTAAGAATCCCCGCTTGCCCGACTTCACAGGACCGCTGTGATTAGCTGTAGTATTTTGTGAATGAACTCCAAAATACTATAAGACCCCTCAGCCAATCAGTCAGGAGATTCTCAAGCGTCAAAACAGTGGCAAGCTTTTTGAATGTACTAAAAAGTGCTCTTGTGCAAACAGCAAGGCACCGACCAGAAAAACCTATCTGGAATATTTTCTAAGTCCAGCTTTTTGCGACAAAGTTCTCATAAACGAATGTAGTGGTCGCGGTTGGGACTGCAAGTCGATTTTAGTCCAGGTCAAGGAAAAACTCTGTTTTAGAGTGCACAGCAGCAAGAAAGTCTTTTTTTTTACCCCAGTTCCCAAGTAAGTGTGTCTTTTCTTATGTAGTTTGTGTATCATTGTGTGTATGCCTTTTCATGCGGAAAAATCACAATTTATTTCACTTGACCTGTTTTGCTCAATGAATGATCCTGGTAAAAAGGTGTAAATGCCTGGTCTCCCATGAGAGTGGCCTTCTGGATGAAAGCCAGCAATGGACCCTTCAATGAGGGAAACAAAGGTGGGTTACAGAAAGATAAACTATAGCAACCTGAAATAGGTGATTAAAAGATGTCATCTATATATTAAATCAGCGGTGCGCAAACCAGGGGGGGGCGCGACCCCCTGGGGGGGCGCGAGGCTGCCTGCGGTGGGCACGGGGTGTACAGAGGCCCTGCGCACTTCCCGAAGGCACTTACATTTTGTGCCGGGGGAGCTGCAGGGCCTCTGTAAGCCTTTACTTACCTTGGCTCCGGCGGCTTCCTTCCCGCGTCGCCATGGCAATGCAGCGTCAAATGACGCCACAAGGTCATGTGACGTCACGATGTCATGACACCAGAGCGGAGGTAAGTGGGGGTGAGGGGGGCACGGAAGTGAGGAGACCATCGTCAGGGGGGCGCAAGGAAAAAAGTTTGCGCCCTCTGTATTAACTCATAGTACCAAGTGACTAACTAGTCATGACCACTAAAGGCTACTGAGGATTAATACCAACCTTAAACTACCCTATGTACCCTCTTTGTTTACCTAGGAGGGTAAGTCAGAGGTGGATTGCACCTCAATGAAGAGGGATCTTCTGTGTTAGGGGAACAAATTTTAAAAGTTGGAGGAGATTTTAAACTAGGATAGAAGAAGAGAGACATGAAACAAATATTGAAAAAAATATAATAGATGGGTATGGGGAACTGGCAAAGGGTCATGGAGGTAGAATGGGGGCAAGTGGGAGTTTGGCATGCAGGAAGACACCCATATTAAATACAGATAATACTAGAAACCTTCTAGAGACTAAATCCAATTGGAGTAGAAAGGCAGGAGCAGATAAGATAATAGTACAGACTAGTAAAAATGTTAAATGCATGCTTGCTAAAACAAGGCTGACAGATACAAGGGGTTAGCTTGAATTAATAACTACAAGGGAGCAGTATGATATCATAGGGTCAGGGTCTTCCTAGATGTTCCGCTCCCAGTCACAGTTCCTTTGTCTGTCCACCAGGCGTTCTGCTGTGTCTGTCTGATCTAGGTTTTCCTTTGTCTATTTCATCTTGTGTTCTCCTGTCTTCTATCCCTGTCTGCCTTTATAGTTTCCTGTTTCCTGTTCCTCTCTACCTTTGCTTTATGTGCATGACTCCCTCTGCCTGATCTGATCCGTTCTTGTTCCATATAGTCCTGTTACATATTAAAGTTCCTTGCCTATCATTGGCTTGTCCCCGTTTGTCTTGCTCCCTTGGCCTGTTCGTGCTCCCCTGCTCTGTTCCAGCCTTCCTGCTGCCGACCTCTGCCTCTGACCCCGACTACGATTTCTGCCACCTGCCCTGGACCCCGACTACGATTCCTGCTTCCTCCCCTAGACCCTTGCCTGGACTATGATTCCTGCTGCCCGCCCCCTGCTATTCCAGCCATCGAGGTCCTACTTGCACCTGGAGTTCTTGACACATAGGCATTACTGAAACATGGTGGTATGAAACTCATGATGTGTCTCTCTCTCTGTGTTTCTCTGTGTGTGTGTCTCTGTGGGAGTGTGTGTGCTGTGCCTGTGGTGTGTGTGCATAGCACCGGGGGCTATTGTGCAGGCACGCCCAGGACGCGGCACCTACTGCACAGGTACGCCCAGGACGTGGCGACAACTGCACAGGTGCGCCAAAGCCAATGGCAACGGCTCATGCACGTCGGTCATGGGAGGCCTCCACATGTGCGACAGCTGCCATAATGGTCTTGTGCCAGCAGTAACGTCACTTCCGGGACTGCACTTTGACTGACAAAGGTTACAAACAAATGGAAGCCATCAAATGAAACACCAACCATTCGGATTGGTGTATATACCATGTGATACCTTTCCTTTTTTGTAGTGATGTCATCTAAAAGGGAGGGAAGATAGCGGATCTGGTACCATGCCTTCCTCCCTTTTTAATGAAGTCACATCACTCCAAAAAGTAGTTGCTCATGGGAGGTTAGTTAGGCCACCCGAGTAGCTAGCGGGGGAGGGTGGTTAACCCCTTAATTACCATAGCGGTTACTAACCACTAAGTTGATTAAGGGGTTAGTGGCCAGTAGTTAATTTTTTTATTTTAATGTTGCTGCCCACGGAAGACACAGAGGATGTGGAGGAAGATGAGGATGGCCTTCATTCTATCAAGGGTAATTAAAAAGGGGGAAAGGTGTTGGGGGTAGAGGGTGTGGGTAGTAGTGTAGTTGTATTTTAATGTTTATTGGGGGGGTAGAGGGGGTGGGTGAAGGGGGTTCTTGCCCCAGGGTGGGTGGTTAAGCCTCTTAGGTGGGTAGCGGGAGGGGATAACCCCTTCATTACCATAATGGTTGCCACCACTATGGTAGAGAAGAGGTTAACTCCTACCGGAACCTTCCTGGTAGACCTAACCACCCACCCTGGGGCAACTACTCCCTTCACCCACCCCCTCTACCCAACAAACCAGGTACTCTGTCTTAACCCCTTCATTGCCTTAGTGGATAGCCACTAAGGTAATAAGTGTTTTTTTATTTTATTTTAATAACACAGTATTGAAGCAGGGGATCTCCGGAGCTGAAACACATTAATTTCAGGCTCAGCCACCCCCTGCATCCTGAGTGCCAGTATCCCCACAAAATTTAAATCTCCCGGAGATTGTGACGTGGGAGATTTAAACAATGCAGGACGATACCGGCACCCTATACCCATGTCTTTAACTCGGGAAGTTGGGGCTATCTGAGGCTAACATTAATGTGGTTCAGCTCTGGAGACCCTCAGCTTCAATACGGTTATTAAAATTTTAATTAAAACTGCGCGATGAACCATAAGAGCTGTGCAGGGAGAGGCAGCTCTCTCTGTGCAGCTCTCTCCGTGCAGCTCGTCCAGGCTGCTGGAGAGACATGCAGCTCATCAAGAAAACACAAAGTAGTATGGTTTGGCATTTTATTTAGCACGCACATTTTTTTAGTGAATACCGTTTTGACACAAATTTCTTATAGTGCGGTGAGAACACGCAAACCCGATCACTAATGCACTGAACTTATCAAAGTTTAGTGAATAGGCCCCTAAGTATGTAAGTGTTTTAAAACAGAGGAAGTCTGACAATTCTTTTCCATCATTATGAAAGAAAGGAGCAGGGTAAGTTTAAGTGGTGTGACAGAGTAAATATGTATTGTTAATATAGAAACCTACCCTTTGGGGGTTGCATTGGTGAGTTTTTACAAATCATATCATGGCCAAAATTTGTCACTGATCCCTGGGAAACATTTAAAATGGGAATAAATAAATAATACATAATACTGGTAGGTAGGAGTGGATGACACTGGGGAAAGCAAATGGGAGAAGGATAAAAGGGAGGGGAAGGGAGGTGGCAAGGAGGTGGATGAATGCCCCCTCAAATGGATTGCCTTTATGCACCAATAAAAAATATATTACCAGATGCCAGCGAACAATAAAATAAACAGTGATCCAATACTAGTATACTGCCTGCGCGCACGCCTGCAGCCCAAGCGATTTGTGAACATGGCTGCAAGAGATTGTAGACGCATGGCAGACGCGTCACAAAGCTGGTTCGCCCTCATCGGCTGAACTAGCTCACGTGCGCTGACGTCATGTGATTTTGATTACATCAGGCAGGGGGTGCCCGAGAAATTTCATGGAAAAACTGGGTGGCTTGGCATAAAAAGTTTGCTCACCCCTGTAATTAATGCATTTAAGGAAAGAAAGAGGGTTACACAAGCTTCAGAGAGCAATGCTCTCATCCTCAGGTCAGACAGTACTGAGCTACATGTTAATTGTATTATGTAAAAAAGCAGATAATCAGTGTTGATAAAGATCAGATGTTTTAAGGAAGATAGCAAACAGAGTGGGAGATTCTACGAAAAAAAGATAGCTCATAAAAGATAAGAGGGAACAAACTTCATGGCTAACTTAATGCAGGATGTCTTGAAATTGTTAGAAGTTAAATCCGTTCGCACCGCGGTCAACAATCCCCAGACTGATAGATTGGTAGAGGTTAAACTGAACTTGAAAAAACATGCTTAGGAAGCTTGTGGACACTTAAAAGAGAGCTTGGGGTGAACTTCTCCCTTTTCTGCTGTTTGTGGTGCGAAAGGTTCCCTAAGCCTCCACAGAGTTCTCCCCATGTAACGCAAACCATGAGGTATTCTGGACCTCCTAATGGAATCCTTGGTGGAGGAGCGCTCCCCCTCAAAGAATACCCTCCAATTTGTTATAGACCTTAGAAACCGCATAGACATGGTAGGTCGGTTTGCTATGGAAAATCTTAGATCTGCTCCAGAACATCAAGAGAGAAATTATAACCAAAATTCTCGCATGAGGGTTTTCCAACCTGGGGACCAAGGTATGTTGCTATTACCTACTTCTGAGAGCGTATTTCTCGAAAAGTGACAGGGTCCATTCCAAACTCTCCGCCGCACAGGAGAGGTGAACTATGAAATCTCTCAACCAGGGTCCAGGAGGGGTAAACAAATCTACCTCATGAACCTCCTGAAACCCTGGAAAACTATGAGGTCTCTATTTATCCACCCTCTAGAAGGGGAAACAGATCTGTGTCCACAGGGTAATAATTGCAATGGCCATCAAAGTCCCTATGGAAGGTCCGTTAACCTCAGAACAAAGGGTAGACCTACTGGAATTGTTTAACCAATTTACAATTTTTCCCCCCCGATTTTAAAGGGCAGACAGATTTAGTGTCCTATAGGATTGAGACAGAACCTGGGGTAAAAGTATGGTCCCATCCCTATAGACTGCCGGAAGACCACAAAGTAGACCGGGAAGTACTAGAAATGTTGGTTTTGGGCATGATTGAGGAGTCCCACAGCTAATGGTATAGCACCATAATTTGGTCCCTAAACCAGATGGGAAGGTGAGGTTTTGCGTGGACCTCCGCAAAGCTATGTCCAGATTTGATGCATACCCAATGCCTAGGGTGGACAAATTGCTTGACTCCCTTGGTAAGGCGGAGAATATATCTACTCTGGACCTCACAGAAGGATATTGGCAAATACCTTTAGAGGAGGAATCCAAGTGTAAAACTGCATTCGCCACCCCTCTGGGTTTATACCAATTTGCCACTATGCCATTCAGTCTGCACGGAGCCCCAGCCACGTTTCAAAGACTAATGGACAAGGTGCTACAACCCCATAGGGTATATGCTGCCACCTACTTGGATGACATCATCATCTATAGTAAGCACTGGCAGTCTCATGTAAAAAAATTAAGGGCAGTTCCTCAACAGAAGCGGGGCTTACTGCAAATGAAAAGAAATGTGTCTAAGGCAAAGCCACTAACAAATATCTGGGCTATGCTGTTGGGGGGTGGAACGGTAAGGCCACTGACAAGTAAGGTAGCTGCCATAAAGGAAGTCCCAACCCAAAGACAAAGTGGCAGATCCGCTCTCTTTTGGGGTTAGCAGGGTATTATCGATGCTTTGTACCTAATTTTTCCGAGATTATAACTTCACTAACTGGAGCAGTTCTATCCCAACAATTTGAGGGCATAGAACACCTCATCATATTTATCAGCTGGAAGCTTTTCCCAAGGAGGTGAGATATTCTGTTATCGAGAAGGAGTGCCTCGCCGTAAAATGGGCAATTGGGGCACTGAGGCATTATACGGAGGGTTCACTTCACCCTGGTCATGGACCACCACCCTTAAAATAGCTAAATACCATGAAGGACCGGAATCCTAGGTTAACCTGATGATATATGGCCCTCTAACCCATCTCCTTTGACATCTAGCTTATGCCTGGGAAGGAGTGTGCAAATGTGGATTTTGTCACAAGGAGTAGAGGGTCGGGCTTCAGCCATGTGGGGCTCCAGCCACACATGAACAGGGGAAGAATGCGACAGGGTGAAGTCACTAGATTATAGCTATGCCTGGAAAACATAAATCTGACTGCTAAAACCAGCAATCAGAGGGTTAACCGAGTCGGAGTTTACCTGAGCAATCAGATCTTAATTGAATGCAACTGTCAGGCAGGTTTATAAGAATTCAACTGCTATCAGTAGGTGGCTCTCTCTGTCTCCAGATCTGAAGCGGAGACCACTCACACAGGGGCTGCTGTTCTTCACCTGGAATCTGGGTCTTAAATATAAGCAGGTTGATCTATTTGTTATTGTTGTCACTTATGAAATGTATTAAGACGTGCCAAGAAGGCCCCCAAAGCCCACATCAGTCCTTGTTCAGAAGGGAGTAAGGACTGCCCCCTATGAAATGGCCCTGCTAAGAGACTATGGGGCTATGCACTAAGCTCCGTTAAGTCGTTTTAAGAGCGCAAAGTGCTCTTAGAACGTGATGTTCTGCCGAACACGATTCACTAAGCCACGCAAACAGGCACTTTGCGTTCTTAAACTGACTTTTTCCCGGAAATTTTTCAAAGTCCAATTTTGCTGGTACGATAACCTGTTTGCATTCAATTCTGCCCTTCTCTGGGATTCACTAAGCTACGCAAACTTATCGTACGTGAAAGTTGCGTTCAAAAAAGATCGTCAGCTCAAGACAGGTGATAAAAAAGCTGGACTTTGAAAAATTTCTTTGTTTACATTTTTGTGTGCGCAACACCCATACAACATGCTGGCGGGTGTCCCCGGCTGACCCCACGGAGGTCCCCGAGGGAGGCCGGGGGTCGCGCGGGTGTCCCCGGCTGACCCCGCGGGTGTCCCCGGCTCACCAAGCGGGGGTCCCGAGGGTGGCCGGGAGTCACGCGGGTGTCCTCGGCTGACCCCATGGGTTTCCGGGGGTCCCTGGCTCAGCAAGTGGGGGTCCCCGAGGGTGGCTGGGGGTCCTGTGAGTGTTTGGGGGTCCCGTGGGTGTTCGGGGTTCCCCGCTGGCATGCGGTAGCAATCGTATGCCACCCCGAAATACAACTATCCTTACAAATTAATACAACCCCATAACATGTACAGTACAGTATTGTGCAATATTTATATTCTCCACATATGGATAATACTGCATTTCAAGTTTTAACATAAATTAAGCTGTATACAGAAAGTACATTTATTTAGCACTCAGAGGGGTCAAGTGGGGGTCCTCAAAGCTGTCTGGGGGTCCACGGATGTTGTCGTGAATATATCTCTGTCCCCCGGAGCTGATAATAAATAATTGACATAAAAGGAGAACACATGATTGATGTTAATTTAATATCAATTGAATTACATGTATCTTCCTAACTTGATAGTGTACCAGCAAACGTTAGCAGGGGGTTAATTTAAAGGGCAATACTCCCGTGATCAGAAAACAACCATCTTGACAATAATTCAACCTTCTGACACACCTTTATTCAAACACATCATTACTTCTTGTGATGTAACACCTTCATGACTCAACATGTTACATACAAATGTCAGGATTGAGTTATTATTTTCTCGCAATGAATCATATTGGGTCGCAGCATCGGTTTCACTGTGGATTCACGAATGGTGTCTAATTGATGATTACTTCACATATATTATTATGTGTGTAACACATTTGAATTAAAGTAGAATTAATTTTTGACTGACTACAAATCATTTGTTCACAATACTATCCAACACACGTGTCATCATTTACAATCATATGACTTATTAGTCTGCCTATTTAAACGATATAAGGAGCCACTTACCTTCCAGGGTGAAATGGATGTGGCACCAGATTACGCTTTTGTGTTGCTTTTTTGCGAGGAGGAGGAGGGAGATTATGCTGCAGTGGAGAGAGAGAGGAGAGAGAGAGGAGAGAGAGGAGAGAGAGAGGAGAGAGAAAGGAGAGAGAGAGGAGAGAGAGAGGAGAGAGAGAGGAGAGAGAGATAGAGGAGAGAGAGGAGAGAGAGATAGAGGAGAGAGAGGATAGAGAGGGAGATCCGTGTTGTCAGACATATAGCCCCCCGCAATTTTAGGCAAAGAAGCTCCCTAGAGGGCTTGAGTGAGGCAGAGATTATCTCCTGCTATTCATTGAGCTCAGTGGCTATCTTTGAACTGTATGAAGTGTTAAGAGAAGATTTAGAGCCAACAACAGACAGGAGTCATGCAGTGCCTGGCCTTGTTAAAATGCTGAGCTCATTACATTTTCTTGCTTCAGGGTCATTTCAGACAACTGTGGGCATAGTAGGCGGGGTCTCGCAGTCGGCATTCTCGCGGGCCTTTAGCCAGTTTCTATGTGCACTAACTCGACTCGCTAGTGATAATATACATTTTCCTAGCGAGCAGATAGAGTGGCAGGCACTGAAGACTGCATTTTATAATGTAGCTGGGCTACCCAATGTGATGGGTGCTATAGATTGCACACATGTTGCGCTGACCCCGCTACGTGAAGAGGAAAGGGATTTCCAGAACAGGAAACATTACCACTCGCTCAATGTGCAGGTCGTATGTGACGCATACATGAAAATTCTGAGTGTGGTAGCCCAATTCCCAGGTGCCTGCCACGATTCCCATATTCTGAAGAACTCATTAGTCTTCCGTAAATTTGAAGCAGGGGAATTCAAGGACGGTTGGCTATTGGGTTAGTCAATGTTACAGAAACTGCACTTACAAGTACATTTAATGTACAGTTTAATGTTTCATTATGTGTTGCTAATATTGTAAGTAACCACAAATACTTAACATTTGTGAAGTTGTATATCTAATCCATGTCATGCAGCGTCATCTTAGATAAGGAGGATTTCATTGTTAGGGCATGTGTTGTATATTATTCACTCTCATGTACTAGGAAATGGCAATAGGGAATGTTTGGAATATTGTTACATATATTAACATTCATGTGATTTGACTGTCTTATAGGCCAGCGGTGCGCAAACTGTGGGGCGCGCCCCCTTAGGGGGGCGCACAATTATGTAGGGGGGGCGCGGGCTGCTTGCAGGGAAACCTGGGGGCGGGCAGAGCTGTGCACGGGCGGCCAGAAGCTCCGTGCTGCTGCTTCTATGTGTCTGTGCATTGCAGAGGGGGCGGGGCTTCTCTCTGCACACAGACAACCCCTCCTTCTCTTCCTGTCTGCTTCCCGCACCAGTTTTCAGCAGCATGGGGGTTGGGGGATCGGAGCATGTCGCCCCCACAGGTGAAATTGTGTGTGTGTGTGTGTTTTGTGTGTGTGTGGGGGGGGGGTTGTGTGTATGGGGGGGTTGTGTGTGTGTGGGGGGGTATTGAGTGTGTGTGTGTGGTGATTGAGTGTGTGTGGTGATTGAGTGTGTGGGGGGCGTGGGGGGGATTGAGTGTGTGTGTGTGTGTGTGGGGGGGGGTTGTGTGTGTGTGTGTGGGGGGGATTGAGTGTGTGTGTGTGGGGGGGATTGAGTGTGTGTGGGGGGGATTGAGTGTGTGTGTGTGGGGGGGGATTGAGTGTGGGGGGATTGAGAGTGGGGGGATTGAGTGTGTTGGGATTGAGTGTGTGGGGATTGAGTGTGTGTGTGTGGGGATTGAGTGTGTGTGTGTGGGGGGATTGAGTGTGTGTGTGTGGGGGGGGATTGAGTGTGTGTGTGGGGGGGATTGAGTGTGTGTGTGGGGGGGGATTGAGTGTGTGTGTGTGTGGGGGATTGGGTGTTTGTGTGTGGGGGGCTTGAGTGTGTGTGTGTGTGGGGGGGATTGAGTGTATGTGTTGGGGGGATTGAGTGTGTGTGGATTGAGTGTGTGTGGATTGAGTGTGTGAGTGTGTGGGGATTGAGTGTGTGCGTGTGTGGGGATTGAGTGTGTGTGGGGGGGTTGAGTGTGGGGGGGTTGTGTGTGGGGGGGATTGAGTGTGTTTGGGGTGGATTGATGGAGTGTATGTGGTGAGTGTGAGTGTGTGTATGTGGTGATTGATTGAGAGAGAGAGTGTGTGTTTTAATGCAGTGGTGCGCAAACTGGAGGGGCAATGAGGCGGAAGATTATTTAGGGGGGCGCAGGCGGTGTGCGGCGAAAACTGGGTGCGCGGGCCGGCAGACGCTGTGCCTGGGAGGACGAAAAAGCTGTGGCGAGGGGCGGCCAAGATGTGTGCATGGGCGGGCATCCAAAGATGTGTGCGGTTGGCTGAACAGGTTAGTGCAGGTGGCGGCCACGTGATGGTGTGTGAGCGCACGCGCAGGGGCTTCAGAGATACGTGGAGGAACACGCCCGAGCACGGTGAAATCAAACGCCCCTCCTTCCGGTGTCTGCCCTGCAATAGCGCTGTGGTCCTGCTCTCCTCCGCTGGCAACCTGCTTTGCTGCGATGCTCTGCAAGTGAAAGGGTCGGCTGCCACTGTATCACTCATACTATGAATGTACAGAAATAATGTAAAAAAAAGTGAAAACACAACATTGAAAACGGAAAAAAATAAATAATACTGTAGGTAGAAGTGTGGATGACAATGGGGATAGCAAGCCATAGAGCAGGGAGGGGAAGGAAAAAAAAGGGGGGGGGGGAGATGGAAGGGAGGTAGCAAAGAGGTGGACGAATGCCCCCCAAAAGTATTGCCTTTGTGCACGTACGATCTCCCAAGCTTGGCGCTTGGGGAGACAAACAAAATTGACTTTGAAGTGCGCTCAGCAGCAGTCAATGCACACACACAGCCACACACAGCCACACACAGCCACACACAAACACACACAGCCACACACAAAAATAGCCCCGATCCACGCTTGCAAAATTATGCAGGACACCCTGTGTTCATGCTTGGAGAGTTGGTGATGTCACCGCTCTCAGCGGCAGCGTGGACGCAGCCTAATTTTGCAAGCGCGAGATGTTGAAATATGTAAGTATTTAGACATATTTGGATTTATATTGTATACCGTTTAATAAAGGTTTTTTTTTTTCCAATGTGATTTTGATTACATCAGGCAGGGGGGGGGCGAGAAATTTTATGGATGAAAAGGGGGGCTCAGCATAAAAAGTTTGCTCACCCCTATTGTAGGCGACTCAGGATATGGAAGCCGGCCTTGGCTTCTGACCCCACTGGGTAATACTCAAACCCCTGCAGAGGAACGATATACTGTAAGGCCTGGGACATAGTAAAAAAAATTGGTGCTGCCGCTCGCTCTACCAGGAGCTTTTTGCTGTCCTGGCAGAGGAGACAGCAAGCGCGCTTGGGAGGCGGGTTGTGGGTGCGTCGGCAGACAGGGCTATTCTGTCACCAACGTCAATGTCACTCCGCCGACGTCAACGTCACTCCGCCAACGTCAACGTCACGCCGAGGATTGGAGTTGCCCACCGCTGCACTACCATTCAAGGACTAATTTTTAGTAAGATAAATGTGCCTTTAATGTAAGTGTTTTTGTAATGATCACATCACCCTCTATAAAAAATATATATCTATGTAACATGTAAACATACTGATTAAGTTCAGATATATGTGTCCCTAAATGCTAGAGCTGTCTGCACTTACTTAATGTAGTGTTGCAAGTTCCCTACAGCTATTGAACACTGAGAGGGCCATATGTAGTAAGTAGTGCTATTCCACAAGACACATTCCAGCGCCTGAAGACACCTTATTTCCCATTTTCTTGTATGGGTTGTACCTTGTCTTTCGGTGTCAGAAGGTGTCTGGTGGTATAGCACTGTTTAGTAAATATGGGCCACCATGGTTTTGTACGAATGCAACAAATTTAATTATATTAATTCCAACTGATTTTTAATTCACTTATTGTAATGTAATATGTTATTGGTATTTATAGGCTATTTGTGAAGCTTTGATTCACTTGTAAAGTTTGTGTCACTGACATGGTCTTAAAAATGTTTTATAATTGTATTTCATTTCATGTTAGGACTCAAAATATGTATGCAACAGACCTGTACTATTTGTTGAAGTACAGTGTATGTCCATGTTGTTGGAGAACTTCAAGTACAATTTACAAGCATGTACTATAGTCTGGTTTTGATATAGTTGTGGTGCCTAAATGTTTTACTCGCACTTAGCTTAATATATGAATGAAAATGTTTATCAGTACTTAGAGACATGGCATTTCACTTTTGTCATCTTTGTACACTACTCTGTAAATTGTGTGTATGCTTCATTACAACATTCATATGGTATTTTCCCACTTTGTTATAGCACCTGCAGTTGACCATCCAGGCCCTCCAAGAAGATCTTCGAACTCAGAGGGACCTTAACCACCTTCTACGTCAACGTCACGTCCAAAGCCATCAATTTCACATATTTCAAGTGACAAACAAAATTCTCTCAGTCACTGTCCCCCGGTCACAGGGGGGGGGGGGGTAAGCGGGGCAGTGGTGGTGGTGCTCGGTCGCGCGGCCTTTCCTCTTCTTCCCCCTGTCGTGTGTGTGTGTGTATGGGAGAGTGTGTGTGTGGGAGTGTGTGTGTGTGTGTGTGCATGCATGGGAGAGAGTGTGTGTGTGTACAAGTGTGTGCATGCATGCATGGGAGAGTGTGTGTGTGTGTGTGTGTGTGTATGCATACATGGGAGTGTGTGTGTGCATGCATGGGAGAGTGTGTGTGTGTATGCATGTGAGAGTGTGTGTGCATGCATGGGAGAGAGTGTGTGTGCGCATGGGTGTGTGTGTGCATGCATGGGAGAGTGTGTGTGTGCATGGGTGTGCATGGGAGTGTGTGTGGGTAGGATACCAGAAGTGTCACATCCCCCCACCCCACCCAATCACCCCGCCACCCCACCCAATCACCCCGCCACCCCACCCAATCACCCAGTCACCCCGTCACCCCACCGAGTCACCCCGTCACCACACCCAGTCACCTCATCACCCCACCCCATCACCCCACCCAGTCACCCCACCCACCCAGTCACCCCATCCACCCAGTCACCCCACCCACCCAGTCACCCCACCCACCCAGTCATCCCATCCACCCAGTCACCCCACCCACCCAGTCACCCCATCCACCCAGTCACCCCACCCACCCACCCAGTCACCCCACCCCCAGTCAGTCACCCCCCCACCCCCAGTCAGGGCCCCCCCTCCCCCAGTCAGTCACCCCCCACCCCCAGTCAGTCACCCCCCCCCACCCCCAGTCAGTCACCCCCCCACCCCCAGTCAGTCACCCCCCACCCAGTCACCCCACCCACCCAGTCATCCCATCCACCCAGTCACCCCATCCACCCAGTCACCCCACCCACCCAGTCACCCCACCCCCAGTCAGTCACCCCCCCACCCCCAGTCAGGGCCCCCCCCTCCCCCAGTCAGTCACCCCCCACCCCCAGTCAGTCACCCCCCCCCCACCCCCAGTCAGTCACCCTCCCACCCCCAGTCAGTCACCCCCCCCCACCCCCAGTCAGTCACCCCCCCACCCCCAGTCAGTCACCCCCCCCAGTCAGTCACCCCCTCCCAGTCAGTCACCCCCCCTCCAGTCAGTCACCCCCACCCCAGTCAGTCACCCCCGCCCCAGTCAGTCACCCAGCCAGTCAGTCACCCACCCTCTCTCTGTGTATCACCCACCCTCTGTGTGTGTCACCCACCATTTCTCCCCTCTGTGTCTCCCCCCTCTGTGTCTCTCCACTCTCTCTCCCCCTCACACTTTCTCTCACCCCCACACTCTCTCTCCCCCCCACACTCTCTCTCTTTACCCCCCCACTCTCTCTCTCTCCCCCCCCACTCTCTCTCTCCCCCCACTCTCTCTCTCTCCCCCACACTCTCTCTCTCCCCCATACTCTCTCTCTCCCCCACACTCTCTCTCCCCCACATTCTCTCTCTCTCCCACACTCTCTCCCACTCTCTCTCTCTCTCTCTCTCTCCCACACTCTCTCCCACACTCTCTCTCTCTCTCCCCCACACACTCTCTCTCCCCCACACTTTCTCTCTCTCCCCCACACTCTCTCTCTCCCCCACACTCTCTCTCTCTCCCCCACACTCTCTCTCTCTCCCCACACACTCTCTCTCTCTCTCCCACACTCTCTCTCTCCCCCACACACTCTCTCTCTCCCCCACACTCTCTCTCTCCCACACTCTCTCTCTCTCCCCCACACTCTCTCTCTCTCCCCCACACTCTCTCTCTCTCCCCCACACTCTCTCTCTCTCCCCCACACTCTCTCTCTCTCTCTCTCCCCACACACTCTCTCTCTCTCCCCCACACTCTCTCTCTCCCCCACACTCTCTCTGTCTCCCCCACACTCTCTCTCTCCCACACTCTCTCTCTCTCCCCCACACCCTCTCTCTCTCTCCCCCACACTCTCTCTCTCTCCCCCACACTCTCTCTCTCCCCCACACTCTCTCTCTCTCCCCCACACTCTCTCTCTCCCCCACTCTCTCTCTCTCTCTGTCCCCCACTCTCTCTCTCTGTCCCCCCCACTCTCTCTCTTTCTGTCCCCCCCACTCTCTCACACTCTGGATCTGGATCTCTTATTAACCCTATATATCTTAACTGCCCTATACTACACCGAAATAACCTATACTGCTTTCTTCCAGATCTGACTCAAGCTTCACACGGAAGACATCGGAACCCCCCCTAACCCAGAAGACAGGTAGGGAACACATCCCCTCCAATGTATAACATTGCAGGAATGAGGGTACCTGGACATTGAGGGACTGCGGATCAGGTAAGATCCCAGGCGGGATTGCTGCTTTAGATATTGTGAAGCGGGGACGTCCAAACAATGGTTAAGGGGTTCAGGAAACTAGTCATTCACACCTGGCTTTTATTTCTAGATCCAACATTTACACACACAAACACGTAACAAGGACTAATTGTAGTATAATGTAATACAATAAATACATTTATGTCAAAAACGAATGTTCTGACTAGGAATTTATTAAATGTATTTTATTTATATATTTTATTTTAAAGCGAGGCTGGGGGCGGAGTTGGGGGCGGGACTAGGTGGCGAGTAGATTTTTTGGTTGGGCGAGTAGATTTTTGGGTGATTTGTCGAACACTGTAAATAAATATATATATATATATATATATATATATATATATATATATATATATATATATTTATGCGTGTGTGTGTCGTTGCCTATATGTCTGTCACTACATATATAGATATATGTATGCGTGTCTGTGTGTATGTATGTTTGTGTATATATGTATGTATATATGTATGTATATATGTATATGTGTGTGTGTGTGTGTATTGTGTGTGTATGTGTATGTATTGTGTGTGTATGTGTATTGTGTGTGTCCATATCTATTTGTATGTGTTTGTGTCTGTATTTGTTTGTCTGTTGCTCTTGTGATGCTGTTAACATACTTAAATTATAGTGTTCATTTTTTTTTGGTTTCTTTACAGATTTCTTTCACCTGGAATATCGTTTTGTGCATTGGCATTTTCATTTAAGATGGCAAATCCACAGTTGCATCGATACTGCATACCACATGCACCGCTATTTACATTTCGTTGCAACCTGAGCATATGCTGTTGACATATTGGAAAATGTGGCTAAGGAATTTGAGTTTAAATGGAATTTCCCTAATTGCGTTGGCTGTATAGATGGCAAGCATATTCGAATAAAACTCCCAGCAAAGTCAGGATCAATGTTCTACAATTACAAACATTTTCATTCAATAGTTTGGCAAGCTGTTGCTGATGCTAAATGTCGTTCTATTGCTATTGACGTCGGAGCATATGGGAAGCAAATCGATGGTGGTGTGTTCAGAGCATCCTCACTGTTCAAGTTAATCGAACAAAAAAAACTTGTGTTCCCAGCTGACAAAACATTGCCATCAAGTAACCGGGACAAGATGCCTCATGTACTCGTAGCAGATGAGGCCTACCCGTTGCTAAAGTACCTCATGAAGCCGTATCCTAGAAAATCATTAACAAAAGAGGCTGAAATTTACAACTACAGACTATCTAGGGCTCGACGTTGTGTTGAATGTGCATTCGGTATCATGTCAGGGAAATGGAGAATACTATTAAAATCTATAGAAACATCTGTGCCAAATGCCAAACATATTGTGAAATGTGTCACTGTACTTCACAATGTGGTCATAGATTTAGAAGGGTCTGTTGATTCTTCTGTTATAGATTCTCAAGATGTAATTACTTGTTCTTTCCGTCGAAATAAAGCTAATAATGTAACAGGGAAAATGGCAAAATGTATATGAGGCTCGTTCAAAGATTACTTCAATGCCGAGGGAACAGTGCCATGGCAAAATGATGTGTAAAAAAATACATTTCCATGTTTATTAAAAATTATCAATAACCAAATGTAAGGTGTTTAAAATTCAAAATACTGTTACGTGCTAAATAAAAGTGTTCCTTTTGAAAAAAAAAAGGTTCTTGTGTCTGAAACATGTTTAATTTTTTTATCAATCTTTTATATATCTTTATATATATATCATCCCTCTCTTACCACTGTCTCTCTACCACCGTTGTTCTCTCCCCACTCTATTAGTATGCATATATATTTATAAATATATATATATTGAACACACAAAAGACTAAGACAATCCCCGAAAGCAGCACTCTAAATATACCACAAAATAACTGGTAACATAATACCAAAAGACCAGGAAACTAAAGTCAGAATAGAAAATGAATAGATTTTAATAGCGAGCAAAAAGAACACTAACATTTAAAAACATATACACACTAAGGGCAGCAAAAAATACAAAAAGACTGTGACAGACTAAAATTTACAAAGATCAATAATGCTGAAAAATAAGTCAAAAGCAAAAAATGTGTCTAAACAATGAGCCTGATAACTATATAAAGCGACACAAAGAAAGCTGAATATTTCAAAATACCCCTGGTAAAGACCTTAGCTAAAAAGGTGTATAACTAAGCTAAGGGCATAAAGGAAGGTATGGCATAAATAAACCTATATACACTACCGACACGATTTATTCGAGCAGGGCTAGTTCTGCAAGCCGGGGGATGCCCCGGCTTGCTAGCCCCACTCCCTCGGCGTGCCGCGCGTCACCGATGCGCGGTCACGCGTCATCGGGTGCCAGCGCCCCCTGCACGCGCGTCCAGGGCTCCCCGAGGGAGCCCTGGTGTCCCGCGATGTGGGGGACGGCGGCAGGGGGTTCCGGGGGACCCGGCGGACCCGGCAGCGGGAGGGAGAGCGCCCCGATCGGAGGGCGCTCTTCCGCTGCTTTGGCGCGCGCCCGTAACCCTCCGGCGCGCGCCAGGATACTGCTGCGGCCGAGAACGGGCAAATGCTCGAATAAACTCGGCCGCAGCAGTACAAAAATAATGTACATAAGAAAAATAATAACTTAAACGAAAGGGGAGGCACAGGGGAGACAAAATGAAAAAAAGACTCAAACCCTAAACAGCAATACAAAATATCAAAATCATAAAAAGATGCATACAATGCCTGTGGTAGCTGCACAAAAGCAGGTAGGACACATGGCTGTAGAATCACAAAAAGCCAGTGCTGTTTGCACAAATGAAACAACCTTGAGTAAGGGTTCCATAGAAGATAATGACTCCAAATAGCAGAGAAAATGATACTCAGCTGCCATATAGTGATGATGGAGTCAGTCCCACTGAGTTAAACTCCAGGATGTGTGGAAATAAGTCATACAGTCCACAGGAAAAGCACCAAGAGTCACACCAACAAAATAATGAATAGCTGCCTAGAGTGGACACTCTACGCATTTCACCCATGGGGGGCTTCTTCCCGGAGTGGTATATATATATATATATATACATGTGTGTGTGTGTATATATATATATAGATATAGATATAGATATATCTCTATATATATCATCCCTCTCTTCCCACTGTTTCTCTTCCACCACCGTTCTCTCCCCACTCTATAAGTATGTATATAAATATATATATATATAACAAAACAAAAAGAACGAAGTAGCGCCTCTAATATAGCCTATACAAAACTGTGATTAATGAAAACCAACTATGAAAGCATCTAGTGGGGTGGCATATGTGGGTAAATTAAATCCAAACCAGTATTAACCAAGGGTAATAGGTTCTATAACGTATTTAAAATGTTCAATAACAAAGACCTAATACTTTAATATATAAAAAATACTAAATAACCATAACATATAAAAAGTATATAATAAAAAATGTAAAAATAGTAATAAAAAATATATGAAAATGAATAAAAAAACCTAAAAAACCTCAGAAAGCACAAAGTCCTGTTCCAGAACAAAACATCCAGATATATGGCAGCCCGTTTCAAAGGGGTCACTACTCCCTGTTGATACCTATGAGAAAAGAAAAGAAACAGGCGCACACCTAGTGCATTAAAGTATAACAAATAGTTTATAGAACATTAAAAACAGTCAAATGCCCACTCACAAAAGTACAAGGTTTAAAAGCAGGTATGAGATAGGCTCTCATAAGCCAGTACTGTCGTCTGGTATCAGCAATGGAGTCCTCTCCTGTCTCCTCTCCGCATGGTCTGAGCAACCGGAAATGACGTCCCTCCGGTCGGGTGCACCACACAGGAAATCCCTCCGGGAACTAGCACCTCCAGTTTCTTGCTTCTGGTCAGTGAGACATCAGGGGAAGAGGATCCAGCGTTTCTTTCTTCACAGCCTCACACAGCCTGCAACGTCTCGCAACCCGCAAAGGTAAAGTTCGTGGGGAAGTGACAACCTCAGCCTTAGCCACGCCCTACGCGTTTCGTCATCTATGATGACTTCATCAGGGGTACCCATTAGATGCCCCTCCATAGTATTTATACCAAGGTAATTTGCATAATTAAATGAATCAATTAAAAAGTTTGGTAAATTTTTTTTAACCAGTTAGTGACCTTAAACATCATTAAATAACAGTCAAAAAATACATATGTACTATTTACACGTGTTTAACTATTATGAAATAGTATTTCTAGTTTATACAGTTCTAGACAATAATCACCTACTTTGTGTTACTAGTAAGTTACATAGTCTCCAATACTATTTCATAATGGTTAAACACTTGTAAATAGTACATATATATTTTTTAATAGCTAATCTAGGTATATTTTCTAATAGCTAATCTAAGTAACGATTTGATTATACAATTATATATTTTTTGAAATGATTTAGTGCGGTCCTCATAATCAGTCTATTATGACTGTTATTTAATGATGTTTAAGGTCACTAACTGGTGAAAAAATTTTTACCAAACTTTTTAATTGATTCATTTAATTATGCAAATTACCTTGGTATAAATACTATGGAGGGGCATCCAATGGGTATCCCCTGATGAAGTCATCATAGATGACGAAATGCGTAGGGCGTGGCTAAGGCTGAGGTTGTCACACACATGTATATATATATATATATATATATATATATATATATATATATATTTATTTTATATATATATATATATATATATTTATTTTATATATATATATATATATATATATATATATCATCCCTCTCTTCCCTCTGTCTCTCTTCCACCGCCGTTCTCTCCCCACTCTATGGGTACCCCTGATGAAGTCATCATAGATGACGAAACGCGTAGGGCGTGGCTAAGGCTGAGGTTGTCACACACATGTCTATATATATATATATATATATATATATATATATATATATATATATATATATATATATATATATATTTATTTTATATATATATATATATATATATATATATTTATTTTATATATATATATATATATATATATATATATCATCCCTCTCTTCCCTCTGTCTCTCTTCCACCGCCGTTCTCTCCCCACTCTATATGTATGCATATGTATATATATATATATATATATATATTGTGACAAACGGCTTACTCCGGGGCTCCGTCGTTTGTCCGGGACTGTTTAGAACACGGTCTTTTAGGGTAGGTTAAATGATGAGGCGTCACGTACTGTTCCTTTAAACAGGCTATGCCTGGTTTATTCAGTCCCAGGCACTGAGACTGCCACAGTGCATACAACAGAAAACAGATCAAAACAAAAGCTGCTCACCTGAGCGATAACTTAACTTAGATATCCCTGACTCAGGGTTGGAAGTGGCTTTTCCACTTCCAACATCAAAACACGGTACTTTTGCAGTCTTACACAAATGAACAGAAAGATTGAACCTGTTTGGGGAAGAGGCTTCTCCCCTCTGTAGTTCAGCAGCCTTCCAGCCTCCTGGCTCTTGTGGGGAGAGCAGAGCAAACAGGAAATCAGTCTTTCATACCTGATTCCTAATTAGCATGACAGGTGACAGAAATCAGGCAGCAGACAAACTCTGGTCTGGATCTCTCATCCCTCAGTTCCAGCGCTTGCCAAACTGTGGGATGGAGTGTATGTATTATAAGGCTGCACTCCCAGGCCAAACAGGATAGAAACTGTCTAGTATCCTGGGAGCCCTATATACGGAATTTATTACCATCCCCTGGTTTCTGTCACATATCCTCCCCCCCAGCTCAGACCTCGAGGGATGAGCGACCATGGATATTAGGGCCATGTTTGTGCCCTGACCTGTGTTCCACAGAAAATTTAAAGGGTTGTAGGCTTAGGAACCACCTGGTCACTCTAGCATTCTTTTCCCTGTTTTGACACATCCAGGTAAGGGGTGCATGATCTGTGACCAACCGGAATTTTCTCCCCAACAGGTAGTATTTGAGCGTCTCTACAGCCCACTTTATTGCGAGACACTCTTTCTCTACTATGGAGTAATTTTTCTCCTGGGGATTTAGTTTCCTACTTAAATAAAGGATGGGGTGCTCCTCACCTTGAGACTCCTGGGAGAGTACCGCCCCCAGCCCTACCTCAGATGCGTCGGTTTGGACTACGAACTCTTTGGAGAAGTCAGGTGTGACCAACACTGGTTGGGCACAGAGAGCTTCTTTCAGGCTTCTAAAGGCCTGTTCGGTTTCGGGGGACCACTTTACCATTAGCGGTCCTCTTGCTTTTGTGAGGTCAGTTAGTGGGGTTGCCTTAGTTGCAAAATTGGGAATAAACCTTCTATAGTACCCAATTAACCCCAAAAAGGTCCTTACTTGTTTTTTTGTAACTGGCCTTGGCCAATTTTGTATCGCCTCCACTTTGAGTGTTTGGGGTTTGAGTAAACCTCTGCCAATAGAATATCCCAGATACTTGGCCTCCTCCAGACCAATAGTGCATTTAGCGGGGTTAGCAGTTAGTCCAGCAGACCGGACTGCGTCAAGCACAGCTTGGACCTTTGGAAGGTGGGATTGCCAATCTTCACTATGGATTACCACATCATCCAGGTAGGCGGCAGCATACCGAGCATGTGGTTTTAAAATTTTATCCATCATTCTTTGGAATGTGGCGGGAGCTCCATGTAAGCCAAAAGGCAACACCTTATACTGAAAGAGGCCGTCTGGGGTTGAGAAGGCTGTCTTTTCTTTTGCCCTTTCTGTGAGGGGAACCTGCCAGTACCCTTTTGTTAGGTCTAGGGTTGTGAGATATCGGGCTTTGCCCAGTCTCTCTACAAGTTCATCTACCCTGGGCATAGGATAAGTATCAAATTTTGACACCGCGTTTAGTTTCCGGTAGTCATTACAAAACCTTGTTGTACCATCTGGCTTTGGGACTAAGACTATAGGGCTGTTCCACCCACTTTGGGATTCCTCAATTACACCTAGTTTTAGCATTTTTTTAACCTCTAAACTTATAGCCTTTCTTTTGGCCTCTGGGATTCGGTACGGTTTAAGGTTAACTCGGACCCCCGGTTCAGAGACTAGGTCATGTTCAATTACGCTAGTTCTACCTGGCCGTATAGAGAAGATTTCTTTGTTTCTTTTCACTAAATTCTGAACCTCTCGTTTCTGATGAACAGACAGGGTTTCAGCTATGCTAACCTCTGGGTCAGTTTCTTGATTCTCTGACGGACCTGGGGGTACTAGGGTTAACAAGACTTCTCTATCTTTCCAGGGCTTGAGTAGGTTTATATGGTAAATTTGCTCAGGTTTCCTCCTACCTGGCTGTCTTACCTTATAATTTACTTCTCCCACTCTTTCCAAGACCTCATATGGCCCATGCCATTTAGCAAGGAATTTACTCTCCACGGTGGGAACCAGAACTAGTACCCTATCACCTGGAGAAAAAATTCTGACCCTAGCACCCTTATTATATGTATTCCTCTGTGCTTCTTGAGCTTTCTCCATGTGTTCCCTCACTATGGGTAGGACTGCAGCAATGCGGTCCTGCATCTGGGCAACATGCTCTATTACACTTCTGTAAGGGGTAACCTCGTGTTCCCAAGTCTCTTTGGCTATATCCAGTAAGCCCCTTGGGTGTCGGCCATACAATAGTTCAAACGGGGAGAAGCCAGTGGATGATTGGAGAACTTCCCTAATGGCAAATAACAGGTACGGTAACAAACAATCCCAGTTTTTCCCATCTTTATCAACCGCCCGCCGTAACATGCTCTTTAAGGTTTTATTGAACCTTTCCACTAAACCATCTGTTTGTGGATGATAGACTGAGGTTCTGAGATGCTTGATTTTTAGGAGTTTACATAGCTCTTTCGTTACTTGGGACATAAATGGTGTTCCCTGGTCAGATAGAATCTCTTTAGGAATCCCGACCCGGGAAAACAGAACTACTAACTCTTTTGCTATGTTTTTAGCTGAGGTGCTACGTAGGGGAACTGCCTCCGGATATCGGGTGGCATAATCTAATATTACCAATATATGCTGATGTCCCCTAGCAGACTTTATTAGGGGTCCTACTAGATCCATAGCAATCCGGTCAAATGGTACCTCTATTATGGGAAGGGGTACCAATGGGCTGCGGTACGCCTTGAACGGGGCGGTGATCTGACATTCTGGGCATGAGGAACAATAATTCGTAATTTCTGCCAGAACCCCAGGCCAATAGAAGCTTCGGAGAACCTTTTCTTTTGTCTTTTCCACCCCTAGGTGTCCCCCCAATGGATGACTATGTGCGAGGTGTAATACTACGTTACGGAATGTCCGTGGTACCAACAATTGTTTAGTTGTAACTGATTTCCTTTTATCAACCCGATATACTAGGTCGTTCTCTACCTCGAAGTAGGGGTAAGCAAGTGACCTATCTGGTTGGCCAGGAGTACTATTCTGGTCCCGTATATTTCCCCTTGCTACCGCTAATGTGGGGTCCTCCCACTGGGCCTTCTTAAAACTCCCAGGACTGACCTCTATGTCAGCGAGGGTCTTATCCGGTTCTGGGGTGGTAAGTGTCTGCTCAACATCTTGATTTGGGGTATTCCCTACCAAAGTAGTGATGGGGAAGGGAATTTTACAGCACTCCTCCTTTTCCCCCTTTTTATTTGGGCCCTCGTCAACCTCCATTTCTGAAAAAGGGAAAGGATTTGTTTCTTCTAATACTTCATTATGGTACGCTATTGAACTCTGGGCGCTATTCTGAGCGGGGGACCACATTTTTAGAAAATGGGGAAAGTCGGTCCCTATTAACACATCATGTGCCAGTTTGGGTACAATACCCACCTTGAAATCTAAAGAACCAAACTCTGTTTCAAAAAAAACATCAACAGTGGAATATTCATGATTATCCCCATGTATACAACAAATTGCCACTCTTTGTGAACTGTTTCCCTCTTAGAGCCTTTTCCCGGCTCCCCATGTTGGCTATTGCCCTTAGTGTGCGAACCACTGTTGCTGGTGCTGCGTGAAGGTGGTCGCCGCTCTTCAGCGCCCCTTAACCCCGGTACCCTTTTACCGTCTCTGGAAGAGTCCTGGAACCTCGGGTAGTGGGGTTGCTCCACGACTGTGGGTTGCGGGTGCTCTTCTGCTGCATTGTACCTTTCTACGAGGGCCACAAGCTCATCCGCATTGTGGGGGTCACTCCGACTGACCCAACGGCGTAAGGCAGAGGGAAGTTTCCTCAAGAACTGGTCCATGACCAACCGTTCCACGATGTGGCTGGCTGAGTTGATCTCGGGTTGTAGCCACTTCCGGGTGAGGTGGATGAGGTCATACATCTGGCTTCGGGTGGCTTTATCCATCGTGAAGGACCATGCGTGAAACCTTTGGGCGCGAACAGCCGTGGTTACGCCGAGGCGGGCGAGGATCTCGAACTTCAATTTTGCATAGACGTTAGCTTCGGCTGGCTCTAGATCAAAGTAAGCCTTCTGGGGTTCGCCGCTTAGGAAGGGTGCGATTAGACCAGCCCACTCAGCTTCTGGCCATCCCTCTCTCTGTGCCGTGCGTTCAAACGTGAGAAGATAGGCTTCCACATCATCCGAGGGTCCCATCTTCTGAAGGTAGTGGCTTGCCCTGGTCATTTTCGGAACTGGGGCTGCCGCTGCCAGTGGAAGGTTACTGATAGTCCCCCTCAGGATCTCGAGTTCCTGCTGTAAGCCCTGAGCGAACCGCTGTTGCTCCTCTCTCAGCAAGCGGTTTGTCTCTTGCTGGTTTGCATTCGCGTTTTGCAGGGCTTCATTCGTCTGTTGCTGGTTTGCATTCGCCTGTTGCTGGTTGGCATTCGCCTGTTGCTGGTTGGCATTAATCTCTTGCTGGGCTATTAGCAGCTGTTGATGGGCTGCATTCGTCTGCTGCTGGTTTGCATTAGTTTCTTGCTGGGCTATTAACAGCTGTTGCTGGGTTTCATTCGCGTCTTTCTGGGCAGCGACATTGCGTACCAGCGCACCCACCACGTCTTCCATCTTGTTTGCAGAGGATAAAAAAAAACTTTTTTTTTTTTTTTTTTTTCAAAGTTCTTCAACCCGCAGACCCCCTAGTGTATTGCCCGCATTCTCCACCATATGTGACAAACGGCTTACTCCGGGGCTCCGTCGTTTGTCCGGGACTGTTTAGAACACGGTCTTTTAGGGTAGGTTAAATGATGAGGCGTCACGTACTGTTCCTTTAAACAGGCTATGCCTGGTTTATTCAGTCCCAGGCACTGAGACTGCCACAGTGCATACAACAGAAAACAGATCAAAACAAAAGCTGCTCACCTGAGCGATAACTTAACTTAGATATCCCTGACTCAGGGTTGGAAGTGGCTTTTCCACTTCCAACATCAAAACACGGTACTTTTGCAGTCTTACACAAATGAACAGAAAGATTGAACCTGTTTGGGGAAGAGGCTTCTCCCCTCTGTAGTTCAGCAGCCTTCCAGCCTCCTGGCTCTTGTGGGGAGAGCAGAGCAAACAGGAAATCAGTCTTTCATACCTGATTCCTAATTAGCATGACAGGTGACAGAAATCAGGCAGCAGACAAACTCTGGTCTGGATCTCTCATCCCTCAGTTCCAGCGCTTGCCAAACTGTGGGATGGAGTGTATGTATTATAAGGCTGCACTCCCAGGCCAAACAGGATAGAAACTGTCTAGTATCCTGGGAGCCCTATATACGGAATTTATTACCATCCCCTGGTTTCTGTCACAATATATATATATATATATATATATATATATATATATATATATATATATATATTCTTATCAACACGTTCTCTCCCCCCCAGCCTCCCTCCCCCTCCCCACCTTTCTTTGACACTGTCCCCTGGCTTCAAACACTTTTAACACCCTATCTTATCTACAGTAAATATCTGTCATTTTTGGGCACTAAGGTGTATAAAGTAGGTGGTAAATTGGCTACAAGGCTATATCAAAAAATGACTGATAAGAACACTTTACTTTATGCAACTAGCCATCACCCGGCCCCATTGAAAAAAGGTCTTCCGTATTCACAATTATTGAGAGTCCAACGAATCACTAGTGATCCGGAAGAGATGGAATCAGCTCTCATCAATATGGCAAACAGGTTCCTTGAGCGGGGTTATAGCCCTGTTGATGTTAAACATGCCCTTGACCGTGTGATTTCAAAAGAAGATATAAATCGCGAGAGCCATAATCAAGGAGAGCAAACATCTAATGCAAGATTCAATGTTATTAGCACATTTAGCACTGCATCTCCATGCATTCAACGCAGTATCAGAGATAATTGGCACGTTCTAACGAATGATGATAAGATAGGTCGACACTTTCGTGAACCACCCCTTTTCTGTTTTCGGCGTGGTCCATCCATTGGGGATATGATCACGTAAGCTGATCCAATTGATAAATACAGCAAGGACAAAATATGGCTAATTCAAAAGCCAGGTGCATACAGGTGCAAGGGGTGCACAAATTGCCAATATATGCAGGTGGGGCCTTTCTATTGCCATCCACATAGTGGTACCAAAATCAAAATTCACCAATATCTGAATTGTGAATCAAAATTTGTTATATATCTGATAAAATACCCATGTGGTTTACTCTATATTGGGAAAACAGTGCGGATGCTTAAAGAGCGTATTGCTATACATCGTTCGACAATTCGTAAAGCTCTATCAACAGATATGAATGATTCAGAGTTTAAATGCCTCCCTGTTGCCAAACATTTCAGGGACTTTAAACATTCTTTGGCAACATTTAGGTGCATGCCCATCATGCAGATCCAAGCGCCCATACGAGGTGGCGATAGGAATAGACTTCTACTGCAAAGTGAAGCGAGGCTATCTTTGAGCTGAGGACAATGGCACCTTTTGGCCTGAACGAAGATTTTTCTTTAGGGTGTTTTTTGTAATGAACTCTTTATGAATATCTGATATCTGTGGTTGATGAAAAAAATCTTTTTTCTGTATCAGTGTTTAATTGTTTTTTTTTTCTTTTCTTTTTTTCTTTTTTGTGTTATTTCATTGTGTGGCCCTTGTTATGTTATCCTCACGTGGTCACCCCTGGGTGATGGTTTTTTCACAGAGTTTGTTGATATTGCTCCACTTTGGGATTTTGATACATGTAATAACATGGTGCATTTGATATTGTGGTATGTCTGACATGTTGTTTTCACATGATAGTGATATGTTGCTGTAGGATGGAGTTAGTTGATGGAGTCTGACTTTGATCGTTGCTTCAGTAGGATCTACTCATGTCCATTAGATTGTCACAAGTTAGACTAACACCTCTTATGCCTAGTGGTCCATCTATTTTGAAATAGTATTTTTTGGCTTTATATTGTATCACTTTGCCGATTTTAGACTTTTTTGGTCAATGTAATTATAGTATTTATTATAGTTGAGCAGTTACAACATTCTACTATAATATGGAACACATATTTTTTAATGGTAGTTGTGTATTATATTATTTGTGGGTCACGTGGGTAATGTGTTGGAGCATGCCATCATGGGTAAAATTTAGGTTTATAGGAGCATTGAAGTATAATCCACTCTTTCACAATCTTGAGTGTATTTCCATTAATGTATATGCAGTAATATCATGACAGAGCCGCTACAGCATTGCCCCAGTTGTCATTAGCCCTCTCTCTTTGATTAGGTATGCGCAGTGTCATGTTTACATAGATACTTTTTGGGTTAATATCCATGCGCATGCGCACTTATGAGTGCTATGGGGATAGACACAGAGACATAGGGATTTCCATGCCCAGTCTTCTGCATCCATCGCGGGGCATTGTAAGGTTCGCGCATGCGCGAACCGTCACTAGATTAGCTCTATGCGCTACACAGGCCACCATAGTTACTCATGTGAAGCCTAATTATCATATACAAGATGGCGATGCGTTCCAGCACATGCCTGCGGGTCACAGCGGCGCGGTTTCGCGGGCAATTTTGCCATTACACAGGTGAGTTTGGTTTATTTTTGATTGGTGTGGGTATATAAGGGGTTTTATTAGCATTCACTTATTGCACGTCCCTGAGGAAGGTCACGTTTAGTTGATCGAAACGTTGGATGTGGTGCCATGATTAACTGAATATAGTTCTATTGGACTTACAATACTGTGTGCTGTCTCGTCTTTTCCGGACTTCAATCTGGTAAAACCTATTTTTGTACTATTGCATAAGGGACAAGCATCAGCATTTTTTCTGTTGTTTACAGTGTGCCAACTGAATGCTAGCCATTAAGACCAGCCTCACACTGATGATACCCATCAAGGTTGAAACATGTATGTGAGTAGGTCTAATGGCTTTGCATCTCATCCCAGTCTCTGTTTAAAAGCTGTGTTTAAAACAGCATGCATTGGCTTGAGGATTGGCTTGTGTAATACGAGCTTGAGACAAAAGGTGGCACTGAGTGCTCATTTGCATGTCATTTCCCAGAATCCCTTACTGCAGTGGAAGTGCTGTATGCTGGGTGACAATGGGGAAAGACAGGGTTGCAGACCTGTCTAAGACATGCAAATGAACATACAGTAATATTTACAGTTGCTTTATGCTTTACTGTGGAGGGTTTTTGTCACTTTTTTACCCACCATAACCTTAATGACAGTGGTGATTACCTAGTCTAGTCTCAAACCTGCTAGCCATTAAGACCAGCCTCACACTGATGATACCCATCCAGGTTGAAACATGTATGTGAGTAGGTCTAATGGCTTTGCATCTCATCCCAGTCTCTGTTTAAAAGCTGTGTTTAAAACAGCATGCATTGGCTTGAGGATTGGCTTGTGTAATACGAGCTTGAGACAAAAGGTGGCACTGAGTGCTCATTTGCATGTCATTTCCCAGAATCCCTTGCTGCAGTGGAAGTGCTGTATGCTGGGTGACAATGGGGAAAGACAGGGTTGCAGAACTGTCTAAGACATGCAAATGAACATACAGTAATATTTACAGTTGCTATATAGATATATGCATATATATGTATATATATATATATGTATATATATATATATATATATATATATATATATATATATATAGATATAGATATATATATATTCTTATCAACACTTTCTCTCCCCTCCAGCATCCCTCCCCCTCCCCACCTTTCTTTGACACTGTCCCCTGGCTTCAAACACTTTTAACACCCTATCTTATCTACAGTAAATATCTGTTGTTTTTTTTCCCTCTCTCTAAACTGTTTTAGCCATTGCATCCTTTGTATATCAGTATTGCTTGACCTGAAGAAGAGAGGATAACTCCCGAAAGCTTGTCCTATGACATAAATTGTTAGTCCAAAAAAAGGTATCACCTAATACTGAAGAACTCATTTATTCTGCACTATCGCAACTGGACTAACACGGCTATTTTCTGCTTTATATATATATATATATATATATATATATATATATATTTCTATCTATATATCTATCTATATATATATATCATCCCTCTCTTTCCCCTCTCTCTCTATATTCCACCGCCTCTCTGCCCCCCCCCACATATCCGTCCGTTGGTGCCCCCCACCCCCCAACCACCCCTGCATACAGGACTAGAAATAACATAAATACAACAAAAGTAGAATTTCCATAACCATTTAAATATTTATTTAAAAGTGCAAATGCAAAATAATGTAAACTTTGTCATTAACGTAACGACACATAAAACTTATTAAATTAACACAATATATAAAAATTGAACTTACTAAAGAAACACGAAATTTTAAAATAATTTCACTATTGTGAGGCTTCATATTCCTCAATAGTCTCCTGAATTAGTTGCTAGAATTTCATGCGAAATCGTAATTTCGCCATTCTATCCAGAGGCGAAAGGTATTGTAGAAAACTTAAAAAAAAATCCATGTCCTCATTTTTAAAATTTATTAATTGGTCTAGTAGTCCAAACTTTTTCTCTTCTATGGTGACCATGTTGCGCCGCAAATCATGTTGGTTCCTAGTTTTTTTTGCGGGAGGTGGTACCGGTGCCTGTGCCTGTGACGTTGACGGTGACGGTGTGAAGCCCGGTGCTGGATCAGAATCTGGAACAGGCTCATCCTCATAATCCACAAAGGATAATTCAATGGTTTCCTCCTGGCTTCCTGGTTCCTCGAGGTTGGACATAGTTGTTGCTGCTAACATCTGGTCCCCCAAGAACAGCATGTTGGTGAAGTAAGGCCACGATGACCCAATGTCAATGCTGCTTGGCCCGGGGTCCCCCGAACGCGGCACCTTAACTTTTTTTAGCTCCCCCAAAACGCATCACGGAGGTTCTTCCATTTGTTTTTTACAACAGTAGCTAAAAAACCACAAAACAGAAAGCAAGACATTAATACACAATCACAATAATTTTATATAAATAAAATAAAACCACAATTGGGCGTGCCCTTGCGGACACTTTTGGGGCACTAAAAACACAATTGGGCATGCCCTTGCGGACACTTGTGGGGGCACTAAATACACAATTGGGGTGCCCTTGCGGACGCTTTTGGGGGCACTAAAAACACACTTGGGCGTGCCCTTGCGGACACTTTTGGGGGCATTAAAAACACACTTGGGCGTGCCCTTGCGGACACTTTTGGGGGCACTAAAAACACACTTGGGCGTGCCCTTGCGGACACTTGTGGGGGCACTAAAAACACAATTGGGCGTGCCCTTGCGGACACTTGTGGGGGCACTAAAAACACAATTGGGCGTGCCCTTGCAGACACTTTTGGGGGCACTAAAAACACACTTGGGCGTGCCCTTGCGGACACTTTTGGGGGCACTAAAAACACACTTGGGCGTGCCCTTGCGGACTCTTTTGGGGGCACTAAAAACACACCTGGGCGTGCCCTTGCAGACACTTTTGGGGGCACTAAAAACACACTTGGGCGTGCCGTTGCGGACACTTTTGGGGGCACTAAAAACACACTTGGGCGTGCCCTTGCAGACACTTTTGGGGGCACTAAAAACACACTTGGGCGTGCCCTTGTGGACACTTTTGGGGGCACTAAAAACATACTTGGGCGTGCCCTTGCAGACACTTTTGGGGGCACTAAAAACATACTTGGGCGTGCCCTTGCAGACACTTTTGGGGGCACTAAAAACATACTTGGGGGTGCCCTTGCGGACACTTTTGGGGGCACTAAAAACACAATTGGGCGTGCCCTTGCAGACACTTTTGGGGGCACTAAAAACACACTTGGGGGTGCCCTTGCGGACACTTCTGGGGGCACTAAAAACACAATTGGGCGTGCCCTTGCGGACACTTTTGGGGGCACTAAAAACACACTTGGGCGTGCCCTTGCGGACAATTTTGGGGGCACTAAAAACACACTTGGGCGTGCCCTTGCGGACACTTTTGGGGCCACTAAAAACACAATTGGGCGTGCCCTTGCGGACTCTCTTGGGGGCACTAAAAACACAATTGGGCGTGCCCTTGTGGACACTTTTGGGGGCACTAAAAACACACTTGGGGGTGCCCTTGTGGACACTTTTGGGGGCACTAAAAACATACTTGGGCGTGCCCTTGCAGACACTTTTGGGGGCACTAAAAACACACTTGGGGGTGCCCTTGCGGACACTTTTGGGGGCACTAAAAACACACTTGGGCGTGCCCTTGCTGACACTTTTGGGGGCACTAAAAACACACTTGGGCGTGTCCTTGCGGACACTTTTGGGGGCACTAAAAACACACTTGGGGGTGCCCTTGCGGACACTTTTGGGGGCACTAACAACACACTTTGGCGTGCCCTTGCGGACTCTCTTGGGGGCACTAAAAACATAATTGTGCGTGCCCTTGTGGACACTTTTGGGGGCACTAAAAACACACTTGGGGGTGCCCTTGTGGACACTTTTGGGGGCACTAAAAACATACTTGGGCGTGCCCTTGCAGACACTTTTGGGGGCACTAAAAACATACTTGGGCGTGCCCTTGCAGACACTTTTGGGGGCACTAAAAACACACTTGGGGGTGCCCTTGCGGACACTTTTGGGGGCACTAACAACACACTTGGGCGTGCCCTTGCGGACTCTCTTGGGGGCACTAAAAACATAATTGTGCGTGCCCTTGTGGACACTTTTGGGGGCACTAAAAACACACTTGGGGGTGCCCTTGCAGACACTTTTGGGGGCACTAAAAACATACTTGGGCGTGCCCTTGCAGACACTTCTGGGGGCACTAAAAACACACTTGGGCGTGCCCTTGCTGACACTTTTGGGGGCACTAAAAACACACTTGGGCGTGTCCTTGCGGACACTTTTGGGGGCACTAAAAACACACTTGGGCGTGCCCTTGCTGACACTTTTGGGGGCACTAAAAACACACTTGGGCGTGCCCTTGCTGACACTTTTGGGGGCACTAAAAACACACTTGGGCGTGCCCTTGCGGACAATTTTGGGGGCACTAAAAACACACTTGGGCGTGTCCTTGCGGACACTTTTGGGGGCACTAAAAACCCAATTGGGCGTGCCCTTGCGGACACTTTTGGGGGCACTAAAAACCCAATTGGGCGTGCCCTTGTGGACACTTTTGGGGGCACTAAAAACACACTTGGGCGTGCCCTTGCGGACACTTTTGGAGGCACTAAAAACACACTTGGGCGTGCCGTTGCGGACACTTTTGGGGGCACTAAAAACACAATTGGGCGTACCCTTGCGGACACTTTTGGGGGCACTAAAAACACAATTGGGCGTGCCCTTGCGGACACTTTTGGGGGCACTAAAAACACAATTGGGCGTGCCCTTGCAGACACTTTTGGGGGCACTAAAAACATACTTGGGCGTGCCCTTGCAGACACTTTTGGGGGCACTAAAAACACAATTGGGCGTGCCGTTGCGGACACTTTTGGGGGCACTAAAAACACAATTGTGCGTGCCCTTGCAGACACTTTTGGGGGCACTAAAAACATACTTGGGCGTGCCCTTGCAGACACTTTTGGGGGCACTAAAAACATACTTGGGCGTGCCCTTGCAGACACTTTTGGGGGCACTAAAAACACACTTGGGGGTACCCTTGTGGACAATTTTGGGGGCACTAAAAACACACTTGGGGGTGCCCTTGTGGACACTTTTGGGGGCACTTAAAACATACTTGGGCGTGCCCTTGCAGACACTTTTGGGGGCACTAAAAACACAATTGGGCGTGCCGTTGCGGACACTTTTGGGGGCACTAAAAACACAATTGGGCGTGCCCTTGCAGACACTTTTGGGGGCACTAAAAACATACTTGGGCGTGCCCTTGCAGACACTTTTGGGGGCACTAAAAACATACTTGGGCGTGTCCTTGCGGACTCTCTTGGGGGCACTAAAAACATAATTGTGCGTGCCCTTGTGGACACTTTTGGGGGCACTAAAAACACACTTGGGGGTGCCCTTGTGGACACTTTTGGGGGCACTTAAAACATACTTGGGCGTGCCCTTGCAGACACTTTTGGGGGCACTAAAAACACACTTGGGCGTGCCCTTGCTGACACTTTTGGGGGCACTAAAAACACACTTGGGCGTGTCCTTGCGGACACTTTTGGGGGCACTAAAAACACACTTGGGCGTGCCCTTGCTGACACTTTTGGGGGCACTAAAAACACACTTGGGCGTGCCCTTGCTGACACTTTTGGGGGCACTAAAAACACACTTGGGCGTGCCCTTGCTGACACTTTTGGGGGCACTAAAAACACACTTGGGCGTGCCCTTGCGGACAATTTTGGGGGCACTAAAAACACACTTGGGCGTGTCCTTGCGGACACTTTTGGGGGCACTAAAAACCCAATTGGGCGTGCCCTTGCGGACACTTTTGGGGGCACTAAAAACCCAATTGGGCGTGCCCTTGCGGACACTTTTGGGGGCACTAAAAACACACTTGGGCGTGCCCTTGCGGACACTTTTGGAGGCACTAAAAACCCAATTGGGCGTGCCCTTGCGGACACTTTTGGGGGCACTAAAAACCCAATTGGGCGTGCCCTTGCGGACACTTTTGGGGGCACTAAAAACCCAATTGGGCGTGCCCTTGCGGACACTTTTGGGGGCACTAAAAACACACTTGGGCGTGCCCTTGCGGACACTTTTGGAGGCACTAAAAACACACTTGGGCGTGCCCTTGCGGACACTTTTGGGGGCACTAAAAACCCAATTGGGCGTGCCCTTGCGGACACTTTTGGGGGCACTAAAAACACACTTGGGCGTGCCCTTGCGGACACTTTTGGAGGCACTAAAAACACACTTGGGCGTGCCCTTGCGGACACTTTTGGGGGCACTAAAAACACAATTGGGCGTGCCCTTGCGGACACTTTTGGGGGCACTAAAAACACACTTGGGCGTGCCCTTGCGGACACTTTTGGGGGCACTAAAAACACAATTGGGCGTGCCCTTGCGGACACTTTTGGGGGCACTAAAAACACAATTGGGCGTGCCCTTGCAGACACTTTTGGGGGCACTAAAAACACAATTGGGCGTTCCGTTGCGGACACTTTTGGGGGCACTAAAAACACAATTGGGCGTGCCCTTGCGGACACTTTTGGGGGCACTAAAAACACAATTGGGCGTGCCCTTGCGGACACTTTTGGGGGCACTAAAAACACAATTGGGCGTGCCGTTGCGGACACTTTTGGGGGCACTAAAAACACACAATACATATTAAGTACAGAAAGTTATTGGTTAAATACAAACTTAATGATGCATCTAAACACACAGTTTTTCTACTGTTACTGTGTAGTACACGTGAAGCATGCTGTTATAAAATATTACGCAACATCTTCTAAATAACTGCTTACTGCATCAAAGCAATTTATTTATGTTACTAAAAATAAACATGAACTATATATATATATAGCCTATAGGGAACCATGTTAAAAATGGTTTTTGAAGCAAAAAGTGGCACTGTGTGCTCATTTGCATGTCATTTCCCAGAATCCCTTGCTGCAGTGGAAGTGCTGTGTGATGGGTGATAATGGGGATAGGCGGGGTTGCAGACCGGCCTAAGACATGCAGATGAGCATACAGTTGTATTTATATTTGTATATATATATATATATATATATATATATATA